>NC_060183.1:76443228-76647750 GCF_021184085.1 Oncorhynchus gorbuscha | reverse complement strand
AAGAGAAATGGCGGCAGGTTGCCTACTGGCTAAAGTGCAATAGTAACCGAAAGGTTGCTGAATCTAATCCTCTAGCTAACAAGGGAAAGATCTGTCGTTTTACTCTGAACAAGGCAGTTCACTGTTCCCGATAGGCTGTCACTTGTTCTTAACTGACTTGCCTAGTTTAATAATTGTTCACTTGATTCATTATGATGACTGATTTTGAAAGTAAGAATTTGAAAGTATGATATTTACATGATCCAGTCCAATCAAAGCAACTGTAGATAGAACGTGATTTGATGTCATTTTTGTCTGTGGCCAATGACCTTGAGCGTTCTTGGATGGGCACTTCTTTTTTATACAGTGCCTAGCGAAAGTATTCGGCCCCCTTGAACTTTGCGACCTTTTGCCACATTTCAGGCTTCAAACATAAAGATATAAAACTGTATTTTTTTTGTGAAGAATCAATAACAAGTGGGACACAATCATGAAGTGGAGCGACATTTATTGGATATTTCAAACTTTTTAACAAATCAAAAACTGAAAAATTGTGTGTGCAAAATTATTCCAGCCCCTTTACTTTCAGTGTAGCAAACTCTCTCCAGAAGTTCAGTGAGGATCTCTGAATGATCCAATGTTGACCTAAATGACTAATGATGATAAATACAATCCTCCTGTGTGTAATCAAGTCTCCATATAAATGCACCTGCACTGTGATAGTCTCAGAGGTCCGTTAAGCGCAGCGAGCATCATGAAGAACAAGGAACACACCAGGCAGGTCCAGAGACTGTTTTGAAGAAGTTTAAAGCCGGATTTGGATACAAAAAAGATTTCCCAAGCTTTAAACATCCCAAGGAGCACTGTGCAAGCTATAATATTGAAATGGAAGGAGTATCAGACCACTGCAAATCTACCAAGGCCTGGCCGTCCCTCTAAACTTTCAGCTCATACAAGGAGAAGACTGATCAGAGATGCAGCCAAGAGGCCCATGATCACTCTGGCTGAACTGCAGAGATCTACAGCTGAGGTGGGAGACTCTGTCCATAGGACAACAATCAGTCGTATATTGCACAAATCTGGCCTTTAAGGAAGAGTGGCAAGAAGAAAGCCATTTCTTAAAGATATCCATAAAAGTGTAGTTTAAAGTTTGCCACAAGCCAACTGAGAGACACACTAAACATGTGGAAGAAGGTGCTCTGGTCAGATGATTCCAACAAGACAATGATCAAAACATAAAGCAAAATCTACAATGGAATGGTTCAAAAATAAACATATCCAGGTGTTAGAATGGCCAAGTCAAAGTCCAGACCTGAATCCAATCGAGAATCTGTGGAAAGAACTGAAAACTGCTGTTCACAAATGCATTCCATCCAATCTCACTGAGCTCGAGCTGTTTTGCAAGGAGGAATGGGAAAAATTTCAGTCTCTCGATGTGCAAACTGATAGACATACCCCAAGCGACTTACAGCTGTAATCGCAGCAAAAGGTGGCGCTACAAAGTATTAATTTAAGGGGGCTGAATAATTTTGCACGCCCAATTTTTCAGTTTTTGATTTGTTAAAAAAGTTTGAAATATCCAATAAATGTTGTTCCTGTAACGGCGTTCGTTTGTTGGAGAGTCGGACCAAAATGCAGCGTGGTGGTTACCGTGTTCTTTAATGACGAATAGCGAATACATGAAATAACTATACAAATACAAAACAACAAACGGAACGTGAAAACCTAATACAGCCTGTCTGGTGAATACTAACACAGAGACAGGAACAATCACCCACAAAATACACAGTGAAACCCCGGCTACCTAAATATGGTTCCCAATCAGAGACAACGAGAATCACCTGACTCTGATTGAGAACCGCCTCAGGCAGCCAAACCTATGCTACACTCCTACTCAGCCGCAATCCCAATGCCTACAAAACCCCAATACGAAACACAACAAAATAAACCCATGTCACACCCTGGCCTGACCAAATATATAACGAAAACACAAAATACTATGACCAAGGCGTGACAGTTACACTTCATGATTGTGTCCCACTTGTTGTTGATTCTTCACAAAAAAATACAGTTTTATATCTTTATGTTTGAAGCCTGAAATGTGGCAAAGTTCAAGGTGGGGCTGAATATTTTGATTATTGGATTTTCAACGCCAGTATTTACAAGATAATTGCACTTGTAAGTTATTTGGTAGTAACATAAAACACATCAAAGATAACAATACAGCAAAACAAAGAGCGAGACAGAAATATAACAAAAAAAACAAAGACTAAAAATATATATATTTTGATACAGTTGTTACAGGTCAACTAGCACAGATAATTACAGTCCTCCTAAACATCCGAGATGCTGTGAATATGCATATCAGGTCTCTTACTTCACTAATCTATAAATATACATCACTCTGTGACCTCAGGGAAATTTAAGTCATTTAACATAAGAAAAGAAGGGGAGCCCACATTGCACAGAATTTGTCTATAGACCCATTGAGTGTGTGTGTTCATTTCTTCCAACTTTATGCAATTGTAACGGATGTGAAACGGCTAGTTTAGTTAGCGGTGGTTCGCGCTAAATAGCGTTTCAATCGGTGACGTCACTTGCTCTGAGACCTTGAAGTAGTAGTTCCGCTTGCTCTGCAAGGGCCGCGGCTTTTGTGGAGCGATGGGTAACGATGCTTCATGGGTGAATGTTGTTGATGTGTGCAGAGGGTCCCTGGTTCGCGCCCGGGTATGGGCGAGGGGACGGTCTAAAGTTATACTGTTACACAATTCAAAACATATTTAATCCAAACAGCATGAGTTGGGGGTGCAGATGATTTCCATCTCAGTAAAATGAATCGTCTCGTTAAACAAAGTGACGAAGGCAATTACATCCTTATTCATTTTGGTCAGTTGTAATGTGGGTAAGGAAACCCCAAATAATGCAAATAAAGGGTCTGGTTTGATCTGTGTGCCGCTTAATTCTTGGATGGGCACTTCTAATATAGCTCTGGCATCACCCAGGGGGCTTGAATTTTTTTTGCTCTGCCTGTAGATTTTGCGGTGACGTAGTGTCCCCGTGAGTGACAGAGCGCTGAGCCAATTACAGCGCAACAAGACAGCATTACGGACCCCTACACTCTGTATTTTCCGCTGGCTGCCCCACCACCAAAGAAAGCACTGGTCTACGACAAAACTCCTGCATTTTGAAGCTGCCTTACTCAAGAAAGCAAAAGTGAGACCATGTTGTATGCGACTTTATTAATTCAATTTTTTAAAACTTTGTTTGCAAACTGATATGTGACACATATTAATGCCAACATAACGTGTAAAACAGGCTACAACAAAATAATAGATGTATTTTGAGAGTTCAGTGACCAGCCAGAGGAAGACGACAGCACCCTCCTCAGTGTAAAACCAATTAGTACACACCGGGGCCCACTAATTGCTTTGTCTCTTCCTCTATATAGATGTGCCAGGAGAGGAGCTGAGGGAGAATGTGGAATAGAGACGGGGACCTGGGAGAACGTCAGATTTTCCGATCTCAGAGAAAGCTTTGTTTACTGGGGCACCTTGTCTCTGTTGACCAAGGCTGGCTTTAGGTAGAGAGAAGTGTTCCTCCTGGAACTTATGTGTATTCAATAGTCTAAAGACAGGAGTAGTTGTTTTTTGCTTCCCCTTTTTGGTAACTGCCTTTTGGTCAAAGGTTTAGTTTATGTTTATATGTTACACGGCAGGGCGGCAGGGTAGCCTAGTTGTTAGAGCTTTGGACTAGTAACCAGAAGGTTAAGTTCAAACCCCGAGCTGACAAGGTACAAATCTGTCGTTCTGCCCCTGAACAGGCAGTTAACCCACTGTTCCTAGGCTGTCTTTGAAAATAAGAATTTGTTCTAAACTGACTTGCCAATTAAATAAAGGTAAAATAAAATCCACGGGTGTTTGGACGTTACCCTGTACTGGAGTTATTTTGTCGGGCGAAAGAAAACAACCTGTTTAGTAAACGTTCACAAGAAAAGGAATCTCAACCACTGCCTCTGGTCTGTTCATGTTGTGCCTCCCGCCTGTGTTAGGGGGTTTCGGACAACTGGTGAAGAATGCGGGCATCTTGATGCAAGACCACAAGCTTTCCCTTTTCCGGTGGCTTTGATTTGATTTTTTAAATTGGATATTTTGGAAGCCTGTTACGCCTGCTGATAGGCATGAGTGAAGAATTGCTACATCAACGGCCTGCGCCATCGCCCAACAGGAGACCTTAGACCTCCTCAGGTCCAAAATAGCAGACCGCCCGTCTGACGTAGGATGCCCAATGTCAACGCTCTGATTCCACGTCTGACGGAGGACGACGATGTGGAGGCCCGTCTCCTGGCCTTCGAATGAATGGCGCAGAGAGAGAGATGGCCTCAGGATGACTGGGCGGACCTCCTGGCTCCTGCTCACAGGCAAAGCCCAGGCAGCGTACTATGACATTGAGGAAGGGGCTGCCGCGGATTACGCACATCTGAAGGTGGAGATTCAGGCCAGCTATCAGCTGAATCTCAGAGACCGGGCCCAAAGATTTCATGACTGGAAGAACGCCGAAGTCACCAAAGGGCCAGCTCTACCAACTTATCAGTCTGGTAAGGGGGTGGTTATGCCCCACAAAAACCATGGCTGAAATGTTAGAAACCCTGGTCATAGACAAGTGTTGGAGGGACTTACCCGTCACCATTCAGAGGATAGGCCTTCCTAGATTCGGGAAGCATTTTTTCTCTGGTACGGGAGGAGATCCTGGCCAACGCGCCCGGTCTCGAGGCAGAGACCTCTGTAGCCTGCTTCCACGGGGACAGCAAACGCTACCCCACAGCCCGAGTCAGCTTCCATACCCCTGCCGGTAAGACCACCCTGAGCGTTGGGGTGGTTCCCCAAATGAAGGTACCCGTGCTACTGGGGAGGAACTGCCCATGTTCGAGCTTCTGTGGAGGAAGGCGGGGTGAGGGAGTAGCCCCGATCGAGCACAGAGACTGAACAACTCTAATCTCCAGGCACTGGCGCACTCCGTGTTCCAGGAGACCACGGAGGAAGACACCTTGGAGGAGGGTTGAGAGCGACAAGTCCACGAGCTCCCGAGGGAGAAGTTACGCCAGGTGTTTAAGGTGTCATCAGGGAGAGCACCCTGAGGGGGTTTGTCACAAAGTCATCCGACCTGACCAGGAGCACCCCCTCCCTCACCCCAACATGCACAACTTCCCCCTGTCGGAAGAGCTATTGGCCCAAGTCGGAACCGCCCAACACCAGGAACCTGACTTTCTAAAGGCGATGCGGAAGGTGAAGAGGATAGATGGGAAGAATATCGTCTCGGAAGGTGAGTTAACTACTCCTTATTACGCCATCAAGCGGGGTCTCTTGTACTGGGTGTGTGCTTCCATCCTGTTAGAAGGTAACAGATTATTTTATTACAATGGTTAAAATGTATTTTCATTGTGTTCCATGGTGTTATTCACCCCCTAATGGAGCTTTATGGTACTTAGAAAGACGACGCAAACAGGAAGTAGAGAATTTGTTCTGCACGCATAGAAGCAGCTAAAAACAACTCTACAGTGCAGGTCTTTCAGTGTAGTTATTTCTTGTCTTGCTTCAGCCTTGGAAAATATTTGTAAGTTCGATTCAAGCATTTAGCTAATGGTGATAGTCTTGTTATTGATAGAGTTGCTTACATATCAATGTTGGTTGGTTGCATTTACAAATTGCAATGCCTTTCATGTATGTCGTTAGCTGTATTACTTTGCTCGTGCGTCATGCAAACGAATTGTAAAATAAACAATACTGTAGTTTTGTTACTGTTTCTAGTGTAATACGCTTTGTTATTCTACATAGATGGTTGTACATTATTAGAGTAATGAAAGGAGTTAGCCAATTACCATATGAGTAACAATTATCTATATGGTTTGGCATCATGCCAGATGCATGGTACCTTAGCACGTGCTTTGTATTTATGCAACTTCAAATGTATAATGTGCAGCTACAGTATGTCGGTGTGAATTGAATACTAAAGTATATTATTTTCTGTATTTTGCAGTTTTACAACATAAACGTTTTCAATATATTCATTCAAGAAAAGTCACGCCTTGGGAGCTTTATTGAAGACTTAGTTGTTAGCTATCTGTCTGTTTTTGCATGAGAACGCAACTCAAGGGCAGAATAGGGTGGCCAAACGTAGAGGGGTAGAACAGGAACTGCTACTGGTGCCCCGTTCACACACATGGCCCATACACTAGGGGGCCACCACGCCCAGGAGATGACCACGAACGGTTGCTGGGGCATTTCTATTGGCATGAGGTTACCCAAGATGTCGCTAAGTATTGCAAATCTTGTGACACCTGCCAACTCCCTGCTCCCAAGCGAACATACCGTTACCCTCTTATCCCTCTCCCAATTATATAGACCCCGTTTGAGCGCATAGCCATGGACCTGGTGGGACCCCTTCCGCATTCGGCATGCAGACATGAGTACATCTGAGTGGTGGTGGACTATGCGATGAAGTTCCCAGAGGCTATTCCTCTGAGGTCAATGGAAACGAAAGCCATAGCAAAGAAACTGTATCTCATGTTGGACAGGCTGTGTGAACGGATAAATAAACCATCAAGAGCATGTTATGCCGGTTGGTGGACTGGGACGGGAAGAATTGGGATATGTTGTCCCATGCTCTGGGAGGTCCCCCAGACGTCCACTGGCTTCTCGCCTTTCGAGCTGCTCTATGGGCGGCCCTGGTGCGGAATCCTTGATTTGCCCAGGAAGGCCTGGGAAAACCAACCCTGCCAGTACCGTACCTTCATCGAACACATCACATTCATGAAGGACAAAATGGCAGCGATATGGCCGGGGGTGAGGGAACACATGGCCAAAGTGCAGGAAACCCAAGCATGGGTGTACAACAAAACGGCCCAGCTGCGACAGTTCTGCCCTGGAGATAAGATCCTCGTCCCCAAGCCGGAACACCGGCTTCAGGCTTGGTGGCATGGCCAATATGTGGTGACAGAGCAAGTCTCTTCCCGGTAAACTACAGGGTGAGTAGTTCAGGATGACAGCGCCCTCAGCAGATATACCACATCAGCCTGTTGAAAGCCTATGTGGAATGAGAGATGCAGGTTCTGATGGAACTTAAGGCAGACGGAGAGGAACGACCGACAGAAAAGGTTTCGGCCCCAGTCTTAAGGCTCAACAGACACGAGACCTTGGAAGGGTTGTCCACCAGAACCATCAGGTCTTCTCCCCCTTTCGGGCAGACCTTGCTCTGCCACCGCATAGCCACAGAGCCAGGGAAGAAGGTTCATCTCCAACCCTACAGGGTACCAGAAGCACACCGGGAGCTGGTACGGACAGAAGGGAGGAAGATGTTGAAGATGAGGTCATTAAGCCGTCCACCTGCGAATGGTTCAGCCCTATCGGGCTGGTGCCGAAACCCAATGGGTCTATTCACTTCTGCAACGATTTCCGAGCCCTCAACGCCATCTCCAGGTTCGACGCCTAACCCATTCCCGAGGATCGATGAGCTGCTTGAGAAAGCCCACTATATATCGACCCTCGACCTCACAAAGAGGTACTGGCAGATGCCTCTGGTCCCCGAAGACCGCCACAAAACCTCCTTTGCCACCCCATATGGGCTATTTCAGTATGTTCGCCTCCCCTTCGGCAAGCATGGAGCGACCGCCAACTTCCAGAGGCTTATTAGACACGCAGTTACATCCTCACCAGGCCTTCGCTGCTGATGACATTGTATTACACAGTGAGGACTGGGAAGACCACCTCCGCCAGCTGCGCTCTGTGCTGGCCAGCCTGGAGGTGGACGGCCTGACCGCTATCCCAAGAATTGCCACCTGGGACTGAACGAGGCTGAATACCTTGGTTACACCATTGGCAGCGGTCTGATCAAACCACAAGTGGAGAGGACCTGGGCCATCCGGGAGTGGCTGCTGACCTGGGACAAGAAGGGAGTCCGCTCCTTCCTGGGCCTAATGGGTTACTACAGACGGTTCATCCCAAACTACAACACCATTGCCACCCCACTGACCAACATGACAAAGAAGAGAAACCCGGTGAGTTTGGTAGTCTGAAGCCACCTCAAAGACACACTGCTCAGAACTGGTGTTGAGAGCCCCCGATTTTCAGCAGCCCTTCGCTGTTCACACCGATGTCTCCAGCACCGGCTTGGGGGCTGTACTGTCCCAAAGGGACGGGGTGGAGGAACGTCCCGTCCTTTACGTAAGCCGCAAGCTGTCCGACCGGGAGCGGAAGTACGTGACGATAGAGAGGAGGCACTGGTAATTAAGTGGGCCCTAGAATACTTGAGGTAGGTTCTCCTTGGGAGGCGATTCTGACTGGTCACGGATCATGCACCCATCCAGTGGTTGGCGTGGTATGCGAGACATGAACAGCCGAATAACAAGATGTTTCCTGTCGCTCCAATCATTTTAATTTCCTAGGTGGTTCACCGATTGGGGAGAGCAGACAGAAATGCAGTCGCGCTATCCTGTCGAGACCCTGAGGTCTCGTCTGACGCACGCCCCTCTGGGTTGATCTTGGGAGGGAAGGCATGTGAGAGTTCAGTAACCAGCCGGAGGAAGAAGACACGACAGCACCCTCCTCCGGGGATAGATGCTCGGTGTAAAGCAAATTAGTAAACACCTAGGCCCACTAATTGCTTTGTGTCTTCCTCTATATAGGTTTGCCAGGAGAGGAGCTGAGGGAGAATAGAGACTGCAACCTGGGAGGACGTCAGATTTTCCGATCTCAGAGAAAGCTTTGTTTACTGGGGCACCTTGTCTCTCTGTTAACTAAGGCAGGCTTTAGGTAGAGTGACGTGTTCCTCCTGTAACTATTATGTGTAGTCAATAGTTGATATTTAAATGTATTTTAATTGGTAACTCTGGGTCTTCCTTTCCTGTAGCGGTCCTCGTGAGAGCCAGTTTCATCATAGAGCTTAATGGTTTTTGCGACTGCACTTGAAGAAACTTTAAAAGTTGTTTAAATGTTCCATATTGACTGACCTTCACGTCTTAAAGTAAAGATGGACTGTCGATTCTCTTTGCTTATTTGAGCTGTTCTTGCCATAATATGGACTTGGTCTTTTACCAAATAGGGCTATCTTTTGTATACCAACCCTACCTTGTCACAACATGTCTGATTAGCTCAAATTAAACAGGAAACTAATTCCACAAATGAACTTTTATCAAGGCACACTTGTTAATGGAAATGCATTCCAGGTGACTATCTCATGAAGCTGGTTGAGAGAATACCAAGAGTGTGCTAAGCTGTCATCAAGGCAAAAGGTGACTGTTTAACACTTTTTGGTTACTACATGATTCCATATGTGTTATTTCATAGTTTTGATGTCGTCACTGTTATTCTACAATGTAGAAAATAGTTCAAGTTAAGAAGAACCGTCTTCATCATTGAGTGTCTTCCACTGCCGAGGAGAGAGCACCACCAGTGGGCCTTGTTTCACGAGGAGTCGCCCAAAACAACAAGTTCTTCCACGAGCCCGTCATCACCCTCTTTAACCACACGGCCACCTTCAGCCAGCACTCCCAGCTGCCCCTCACCTCCCAGTACCTGGAGAACCTGGAGGTCCTGACTTCCCAGACCTACCTGGTGTCCCTCAACCAGAAGAACGAGCTGAGGAAAACACTAGCCCCGGTGGTGTACGTCCAGTCAGACTGCGACCCTCCGTCGGACCCGGGATGCCTATGTGAGTGAGTTAATGAAGCACATCTGGGTTGATTCCTATGGACAATGCCTCCACAACAAAGACCTGCCTTCCCATCTGAGGGACTCGATTGCCATGGAGGAGCAGGCCTTTTACCAGATCCTGGCCCAGTACAAATTCATTCTGGCCTTTCAGAACGCCGTCTGTGACGACTACATCACCGAGAAACTATGCAGGCCTCAAGCTTGGGGTGGTTCCTGTGTATTACAGTGCTCCCAAGGTTCGGCAATGGCTGCCGAGCAACAGTAGTGTGGTTGTAGTCGTCCCAGACGAGCCCCTGAAAAACTGTCTCTGTCTCTATAGAGGTTAGCTGAGGACGACGGAGAGTTTGACAATATGATTAGTTTGACAGTAAATAGTTTGACAGTAAATAGTTGATTATAATGAATCTTAATTTGGATCCCCATTAGCTGACGCCAGGATGACAGCTACTCTTCTCGTGGTCCATACACAAAACTAAAAAGACAGTCTTTACATTATTGACATTACAAGCCTGTAACACAATATTGTGTTAATAATAATATTCAAGCTAGAATGAAATAGACCTGCAGGAGTATAGTCTTTTTTTATTGTGCCTATATGGTAATATTTCTGCTTCCCAAACATGGACTTGTTCCTAAAGCCTGGCAAGCAGAGGGAAACCACCTAAAGTGTCCACTTCCGAGGGTACATTTAACATTTACATTTAAGTCATTTAGCAGACGCTCTTATCCAGAGCGACTTACAAATTGGTGCATTCACCTTATGACATCCAGTGGAAAGTTGACTTTGCTTCAGGCCCTAGAAAGCGGACATCTTTGCGAGGAATTTGGACGGCCTGTTACGAGCAGTCCAAGAAAGAGGCTAGGGCATTGCGTCACTTGGCTGAGAGGAACAAGAATTTCACTGTGGTGCAGTACTGGAAGGAAGTATTCACTGACTCAAACACTACTACAACTAAAACACTATAATTCACATAGAAATGTCCCTTGCTGAAATACAGTATAATTTTTCTACCCAGTGCTTTGGTGGTGGTGTGTCAAAGTTTGATCAATATCTTTCATATCTTAAAAACATTTATTTTACCTTTTATTTAACTAGGCAAGTCAGTTAGAACAAATTCTTGTTTTCAGTGATGGTCTAGGAACAGTGGGTTAACTGCCTGTTCAGGGACAGAACGCCAGATTTGTCAGCTCGGGGTTTTGATCTTGCAACCTTTCGGTTACTAGTCCAATGCTCTAACCACTAGGCTACCGCGAAAGATTGTTTTTGCTTTGTCAACCATAGTTTTGACATCCACATTGCATCAAGAGTAGCCCGAGGCAGAGCACTTTGAGGAAACAGTTGTGTCGTTATTTCACTGAAGCCATGAAATGTGAGTTATTATGAATGTGAGAAAATGTCTGGTCTTTCTAACGAAACCTTCCTTAATCTTCCTTAAACCAAATACTTTCAGGAGTCTACACCTCTGTTCAGGAATAGGAATATGTCATTACCTGACAAATGTTACGTTTACATTTAAAGCAACAGTGTCAATTTTACCAGACTGCTTTTATCTCTGTTTTTACAGTAACTTTGTATTGCATTTTTAAACTCTAATAAAACATTTTAATTTTCATGTTTTATAATGAACAGAAATAGTAACACAACACGCAATACCTTCAAAGATTTTACTGAGTTACATGGTGGATGGATTATGTTGGCAAGGATAAATAACAGGGATGTAAACAAATTTGTGCAGAGAAATAAGCTGTTTCTATGTATGGGCATTTTCTGGAATCTTTTTTTTTTTTCAGCTCATCAAACATGGGACCAACACTTTAAATGTTTTTGTTCAGTTTATTGAATAAGCAGAAAATACACCTTAATGTAGGGCATAATGGAAGCAAAATGAACAATAATATTTCACAATAGTAATATATCATTAATTTCAAATGAGTGGATAACTAAAACTTAAAGTAATTTATTGAATGATATACACATTGTGTGAAATGGTAACTGTGTGTGCATGCCTGTGCCTTTCTCTCCCTAGTCTAATGCAGCGTACTATTTTACCTAAAAAACATCCAATCTTCAGACCATCACCATAGTCCAATTTTGTTTATTGGAACATTTCTCATCATTCCACCACCCTTGACTAGTTGGATGATTACAAACTCCCCACAGTCCTGGTCTGTTCCATTGTTGCCGTTGGGCTGCCCTCTCTCCCAATTCGCTGTGGTCAGTGGTGTACCATCCACCCATTTCCAGGTCCCTTCAGTAACTGAGTCAGTAAGACCAATCCAGACATTATTTTTTGTTTGGTATAATCCATTGATAAATACCTGTTCCTCTTTGCTGTTTATGATCACCAGATCTGCTCCAAACTCTTGGCATTCTTCACTGCTCTGAGTCCATGTTTTTTTCTCATTGGTGATGTAGTAACAGCTGAATTCAAACTCCCTCCAGCCTTCTGGACAGCGTCTCCCTTTGATCTTCTTGTTCAGGTTTTCTTTCTCCTTCTGTAGCTGGTCTCTCTCTTTAGTCAGGTTGTTGTAACTGGTCGATTGGATTCTCTGGTAGACAGACAGGCTTATGATCCCAGCAAGTAGGAGAACACACAGCAGCCCCAGACACACTGCAGCAGCTCTGGAGGGTCTCTTCCACCTCTGGAAATATATTGCTCCTTCTCTTGGGCTGGCCCTGAAGGAACTTGAATTGGCATATGTATTTTCATCATTGTCCATCTTGACACACTTCTGCTCAAATACAGTTAACTTCAACTGTTACTTCAGCTCTTACTGTAAGTCTAATTCTGAGTCAAGAGTCATCCTCAGTAATAGTGGACAGGAAACAGGAAATGTACAGTTCCTCAGTGCATGAAAACGCATAATTGTCTTAGAAATGCTGTTGGGTAAATACAACCACTCAAATTCAAAGACTGAGTCCATGACGTCGACATGCTTGTTTTAATGTATATTTAAACAAAGTTGTTTATTTACTTTTTTATCTTCCTCTTTAGTCATGATAGGGTTTAAACTTGATAGGGTTTAAACATGATAGGGTTTAAACATGATAGGGTTTAAACATGATAGGGTTTAAACATGATAGGGTTTAAACATGATAGGGTTTAAACATGATAGGGTTAAAACATGATAGGGTTTAAACATGATAGGGTTTAAACATGATAGGGTTTAAACATGATAGGGTTAAACATGATAGGGTTTAAACATGATAGGGTTTAAACATGATAGGGTTAAACAGTTCTTCTAAACTCTTCAGTCATGATGGGGTTTAAACATTCCTACTTAACTCAAAGGGCTATGTTAGTCTAATGATTGTTGAACAGCAGGACTTTTGTTTCTTAATATGATGTACCACCGTGTCCTTTACAGGGAGCTATAGGGCTTTTAATGAGAGCTCACCATTATTTATCTTCAGATTCCATATTGGAATATGAGCATGGATCCATTTTTAACAGCATGAAATACTCTTAGGTATGAAATATAGCTAGACTGTATTGTTTTACTACAATATGTATCTATTATCTTAATCATTAAACACATTGAATATATGGTTATTACAACCAGTGGTGGAAAAAGTACCCAATTGTGATACTTGAGTAAAAGTATAGATACCTTAATAGAAACTCAATGATCCTTTACGATAGACTGTCACGCCCTGATCTGTTTCACCTGTCCTTGTGATTGTCTCATCCCCTTCCAGGTGTCGCTTATGTATTTATACCTGTGTTTCCTGTCTCTCTGTTCCAGTTCGTCTTGTTTGTTTCAAGTCAACCAGCGTGTTTTCCCCCAGGCTCCTTACTACTCTCTCTTTCTCTCCACTCTGAACCTCCTAGATCTGGTTTTGACTCTTTGCCTGTCCACGACCATTCTCTTGCCTACCCCTTTTGGAACTAATAAATATCAAACACTCAAATCATTTGCCTCCCGTGTCTGCATCTGGGTCTGGGTCTGGCACTGAGCTCTTATAGTACGAACTGACCATGACAGACCCAGCATACTTGGACCAGCTCCGCCACGCTGTCTCCCTGCAGGAAGCCTCCACTGGGAGACAGGAGGAGCTACTTCAGGACCTTCTGGAAGGGTTTCATTCCCTGACGGAACGCCACGACCAAGGGTTTAAGGCTATTAAGGTGCAAACCAGGGAGCCTACCACCTCTGAGAACCCTCAACCACCCAGAAACCTTTGCCTATGAGTGGTGAGTTTGTACAGCCTACCCTGGCTCCCCGGAAACGCTGCTTCCCTCCTCCGGAGAGTTATTCTGGGGGATCGTGGTACCTGCTGGGGTTTTCTTGCTCAATGCTCCCTTATTTTTGAGCTACAGCCATCTTCGTTCCCTTCGGACCGGTCTAAGATAGCATATATTATTATGCTAATGTCGGGAAAGGCGCTCTCCTGGGCAGCGGCTGTTTGGGAGCAACAATCCGTCATTTGTCATCATCTGGAGGATTTCATGGCAGAGGTGAGGAAGGTGTTCGATTCTCTGGTATCCGGTAGAGAGGCGGCCCGTAAACTTCTTGAATTATGTCAAGATTCCCGTAGTGTGGCAGACTATGCTGTTGATTTTCGCACATTGGCGCGTGAGAGTGCCAGGAATCCCTTTTCAATACCTTCCTTCACGGACTGTCTGAGGTGATAAAGGATGATTTAGCTGCTGGGGAATTGCCGGTAAACCTCGATTCCCTCTTCTGTTTATTTACTTTTTATCTTCCTCTTCAGTCATGATAGGATTTAAACATGATAGGGTTAAACATGATAGGGTTAAACAGTTCTTCTAACCTCTTCAGTCATGATAGGGTTAAACATGATAGGGTTAAACAGTTCTTCTAAACTCTTCAGTCATGATAGGGTTTAAACATGATAGGGTTAAACAGTTCTTCTAACCTCTTCAGTCATTATGGGTTTAAACATGATAGGGTTAAACAGTTCTTCTAAACTCTTCAGTCATGATAGGGTTAAACATGATAGGGTTAAACAGTTCTTCTAAACTCTTCAGTCATGATAGGGTTTAAACATGATAGGGTTAAACAGTTCTTCTAACCTCTTCAGTCATTATGGGGTTAAACATGATAGGGTTAAACAGTTCTTCTAACCTCTTCAGTCATTATGGGTTTAAACATGATAGGGTTAAACAGTTCTTCTAAACTCTTCAGTCATGATGGGGTTTAAACATTCCTACTTAACTCAAAGGGCTATGTTAGTCTAATGATTGTTGAACAGCAGGACTTTTGTTTCTTAATATGATGTACCACTGTGTCCTTTAGAGGGAGCTATAGGGCTTTTAATAAGAAACAGATGAGCATTATATATCTTCAGATTCCATATTGGATTTTAAGCATGGATCCACATCGCTACACTGTATTGTTTTACTACAATATGTACCTATTATCCTCATCATTAAACACATTGATTATGCTTGCTTACCTGACGGACACCATCTCCTAGCCTCCCAGGCCTCGTAGGCCAAGGTGCTCTTATGAGCAGATTTATATTGCTTTGTTTTGTATATGGAATTGTGAGGACATATTGGGATGTTACGGTGGGGTATCCCAAAACCTTAGAATGCCCAAGCATGTTGTTGAACCATTTCGTAGAGGTAAGCCTTTGAAGCACAGGACCTTTTTAATACACCAACAAAGGCACTTAATGCTCATTGACTCTGCAGTCCTGAATGGCCACCGCTCTGCAGAGGGGAAAATATGTACAGTAGAGAGCAGTCTTCTGCTATGTTCTGTCTGATAGATTTATCCTCAGATTAGGTCAGTTTGCCATTCGCTCTCTGTGGTTTCATTTATTCAGTTCTTGCTCCTCGTACCTGTGGAATTTGCAGCCATTTAACCTTAAAGGTTGGTTTCCCAGACATTTATTAAGACTAGTCCTGAACTAAAAATCACTTTGGAATTAAAATAGTACATTGGTCCAGTACTAGTCCTAATCTGTGTTTGGGCAGCCCTTTTTAAGGACTGGTTTCCCACTTCTAGATTAAGACTAGTCCTGGACTCTCTCTCCAAAGTTGGAACACAAAATTTGGTTCCAGCAAAGTATGTAAGAATGATGCAACAGATTATCTATTTTAGTGGGTCTTTTCTTTTGTCGCTCGAAGAAACTGAAGTAATATTGCAATGCCGTTGATCAATATAATTTGTTATCAACTGACATCAGTGACTTTCAACGTGGCACTGTCACAGGATGGCACCTTTCCAACAAGTCAGTTCATCAAATTTCTGTCCTGCTAGAGCTGCCCCGGGTCAACTGTAAGTGCTGTTATAGTGAAGTGGAAACGTCTAGGAGCAACAACGGCTCCGCCACGAAGTGGTAGTCCACACAAGCTCATAGAACAGGACCGCCGTTATCTGAAGCACGTAGTGCATAAAAATCATCTGTCCTCGGTTGCAACACTCACTACGGAGTTCCAAACTGTCTCTGGAAACAGCGTCCGCACAAGAACTGTTTGTTGGGATCTTTGTGAAATGGGTTTCCATGGCCGAGCACACAAGCATAAGATGACCATGCGCAATGCCACATGTTTGTTGGAGTGGTGTACAGCTCACCGCCATTGGTTCGGGCTAGGCCCCTTAGTAACAGTTAAGGGAAATCTGAACACTACATTCTAGATGATTCTGTGCTTCCAATGTTGTGGCAACAGTTTGGGAAATGGCCTTTCCTGTTACAGCATGACAATGCCCCTGTGCACAAAAAAAAAAAAAAAAAAAAAATATGCCATTTGCACAAAGACTTACAGTCATGTGCATACATTCCACGTACGGGATCGAAAATGCCATGTTTGCTACACAGGACCACAAAGTGATGTCCATACAGAAATGGTTTGTCGAAATCAGTGTGGAAGAACTTGACTGACCTGCACAGACCCCTGACCTCAACCCCATTGACCACCTTTGGGATGAATTGGAACGCTGACTGCGAGCCAGTCCTAATCACCCAACATCAGTGCCTAACCTCACTAATGCTCTTGTGGCTGAATGGAAGCCAGTCCCTGCAGAAATGTTCCAACATCTAGTGGAAAGCCTTCCCAGAAGAGGGGAGGCTGTTATAGCAGCAAAGGGGGACCAACTCCATATTGATACCCATGATTTTTTGACGAGCAGGTGTCCACACTGTTTGGTCATGTAGTGTACATGTAGTGTGCCGCGATTAGCATTGTCTCCGATTTGGATGACTTGTGATAATACTTTTGGTCATGTAGTGTAAATTCAGAAGTGAATAGGTCCGTTAGGACACTAGGCAGATAAAAAGGAAGTAAATTCCCCCTTCCCATTCTGCTGCTGTTGTGCAGTTTAGCATGTAAATCTTGGTGGGGCAAAAAATAAATATGTGGCAGCAAAGCCACTACTCAACACAACACTAAACAATACATTAACTGAACTTGAATGGTGACAAACGGTGTCCACAAACTGTTAGGACTTACGTAAAGCTGCCCCAACACCTTACCACTGCTACATCTGGCTATCAGTGGAGCCTTGTCTGGATGTGAAACAGTTCATTGGGCATAATTTACAGCCTTAAAAAAATAAAAAAGCATAGCTGATATGCGATGTTAACCAAAAGTGGTTTCTACTGACAATTGAGATGTACAAACTATGGCATAAGGGGATGCCGAGCGGATAAGAGGCAATCTGTCATTTTGATTAAGACATTAATGAGCGAACTAGGACAGACGTAGTCAATGTATTTTATTTTATTTTATTTCACCTTTATTTAACCAGGTAGGCTAGTTGAGAACAGGTTCTCATTTGCAACTGCGACCTGGCCAAGATAAAGCATAGCAGTGTGAACAGACAACACAGAGTTACACATGGAGCAAACAATTAACAAGTCAATAACACAGAGAAAAAAGGGGAGTCTATATACAATGTGTGCAAAAGGCATGAGGAGGTAGGCGAATAATTACAATATTGCAGATTAACACTGAAGTGATAAATGATCATGTACAGGTCCTATATTGGTGTGCAAAAGAGCAGAAAAGTAAATAAATAAAAACTGTGGGGATGAGGTAGGTGAAAATGGGTGTGCTATTTACCAATAGACTATGTACAGCTGCAGTGATCGGTTAGCTGCTCAGCTAGCTGATGTTTGAAGTTGGTGAGGGAGATAAAAGTCTCAAACTTCAGTGATTTTTGCAATTCGTTCCAGTCACAGGCAGCAGAGTACTGGAACGAAAGGCGGCCAAATGAGGTGTTGGCTTTAGGGATGATCAATGAGATACACCTGCTGGAGCGCGTGCTACGGATGGGTGTTGCCATCGTGACCAGTGAGCTGAGATAAGGCGGAGCTTTGCCTAGCATGGCCTTGTAGATGACCTGAAGCCAGTGGGTCTGGCGACGAATATGTAGCGAGGGCCAGCCGACTAGAGCATACAAGTCGCAGTGGTGGGTAATATAAGGTGCTTTAGTGACAAAACGGATGGCACTGTGATAAACTGCATCCAGTTTGCTGAGTAGAGTGTTGGAAGCAATTTTGTAGATGACGTCGCCGAAGTCGAGGATCGGTAGGATAGTCAGTTTTACTAGGGTAAGCTTGGCAGCGTGAGTGAAGGATGCTTTGTTGCGGAATAGAAAGCCGATTCTTGATTTGATTTTCGATTGGAGATGTTTGATATGGGTCTGGAAGGAGAGTTTGCAGTCTAGCCAGACACCTAGGTACTTATAGGTGTCCACATATTCAAGGTCGGAGCCATCCAGTGTGGTGATGCTAGTCGGGCATGCGGGTGCAGGCAGCGATCGGTTGAAAAGCATGCATTTGGTTTTACTAGCGTTTAAGAGCAGTTGGAGGCCACGGAAGGAGTGTTGTATGGCATTGAAGCTCGATTGGAGGTTAGATAGCACAGTGTCCAATGACGGGCCGAAAGTGTATACAATGGTGTCGTCTGCGTAGAGGTGGATCAGGGAATCGCCCGCAGCAAGAGCAACATCATTGAAATATACAGAGAAAAGAGTCGGCCCGAGAATTGAACCCTGTGGCACCCCCATAGAGACTGCCAGGGGACCGGACAACATGCCCTCCGATTTGACACACTGAACTCTGCCTGCAAAGTAATTGGTGAACCAGGCAAGGCAGTCATCTGAAAAACCGAGGCTACTGAGTCTGCCGATAAGAATATGGTGATTGACAGAGTTGAAAGCCTTGGCAAGGTCGATGAAGACTGCTGCACAGTACTGTCTTTTATCGATGGCGGTTATGATGTCGTTTAGTACCTTGAGTGTGGCTGAGGTGCACCCGTGACCGGCTCGGAAACCGGATTGCATAGCGGAGAAGGTACGGTGGGATTCGAGATGGTCAGTCACCTGTTTGTTGACTTGGCTTTCGAAGACCTTAGATAGGCAGGGCAGGATGGATATAGGTCTGTAACAGTTTGGGTCCAGGGTGTCACCCCCTTTGAAAAGGGGGATGACTGCGGCAGCTTTCCAGTCCTTGGGGATCTCAGACGATATGAAAGAGAGGTTGAACAGGCTGGTAAATAGGGGTTGCGACAATGGCGGCGGATAGTTTCAGAAATAGAGGGTCCAGTTTGTCAAGCCCAGCTGATTTATACGGGTCCAGGTTTTGCAGCTCTTTCAGAACATCTGCTATCTGGATTTGGGTAAAGGAGAACCTGGAGAGGCTTGGGCGAGGAGCTGCGGGGGGGCCGGGGCTGTTGGCCGAGGTAGGAGTAGCCAGGCGTAAGGCATGGCCAGCCATTGAGAAATGCTTGTTGAAGTTTTCGATAATCATGGATTTGTCGGTGGTGACCGTGTTCCCTAGCCTCAGTGCAGTGGGCAGCTGGGAGGAGGTGCTCTTGTTCTCCATGGACTTCACAGTGTCCCAGAACTTTTTGGAGTTGGAGCTACAGGATGCAAACTTCTGACTGAAGAAGCTGGCCTTAGCTTTCCTGACTGACTGCGTGTATTGGTTCCTGACTTCCCTGAACAGTTGCATATCGTGGGGACTGTTCGATGCTATTGCAGTCCGCCACAGGATGTTTTTGTGCTGGTCGAGGGCAGTCAGGTCTGGAGTGAACCAAGGGCTGTATCTGTTCTTAGTTCTGCATTTTTTGAACGGAGCATGCTTATCTAAAATGGTGAGGAAGTTACTCTTAAAGAATGACCAGGCATCCTCAACTGACGGGATGAGGTCAATGTCCTTCCAGGATACCCGGGCCAGGTCGATTAGAAAGGCCTGCTCACAGAAGTGTTTTAGGGAGCGTTTGACAGTGATGAGGGGTGGTCGTTTGACTGCGACACCGTAGCGGATACAGGCAATGAGGCAGTGGTCGCTGAGATCCTGGTTGAAGACAGCGGAGGTGTATTTGGAGGGCCAGTTGGTCAGGATGACGTCTATGAGGGTGCCCTTGCTTACAGAGTTAGGGTTGTACCTGGTGGGTTCCTTGATGATTTGAGTGAGATTGAGGGCATCTAGCTTAGATTGTAGGACTGCCAGGGTGTTAAGCATATCCCAGTTTAGGTCACCTAGCAGAACAAACTCTGAAGCTAGATGGGGGGCAATCAATTCACAAATGGTGTCCAGGGCACAGCTGGGAGCTGAGGGGGGTCGGTAGCAGGCGGCAACAGTGAGAGACTTATTTCTGGAGAGAGTGATTTTCAGAATTAGTAGTTCGAACTGTTTGGGTATGGACCTGGAAAGTATGACATTACTTTGCAGGCTATCTCTGCAGTAGACTGCAACTCCTCCCCCTTTAGCAGTTCTATCTTGACGGAAGATGTTATAGTTGGGTATGGAAATGTAACTATTTTCAGCACTTTTGAAATGTACAGCGACAGAATTCAGAACATGGGCTATTCTTCCTGTACAATATGTGATGATGACATTTCTCTAAAACGGGCTATAGGCTACATGTACACCACCAAGTCAGAACAGTAGGTAAAATGATGAGGGGCCACTAACAGCTTACTACACAATATACGCTTTGTATTACTTAGCTACAGTATACTTTTCCCCTGGTATTTTACATAATTTATTCAATTTGCTCAATTGAACAGGAAGGTGGTGCTTTTATCATCGTACTTTGTCATAAGTCTGGCATTCTCTGGATTTATGGTGCTCTCAAGACAACTGGGAACTCGAGAGAAAAAAACCCAGGTTGAATCATGACGTTAGTGATCTTCAGGTCGGAGCTTTAGAAAGAGGCCCGAGTTCCTGACTTGGAATTCCGAGTAAGATCACCTTCCAAAATGTATTTTCCCAAGTTCCCAGTTGTCTTGAGCTCATTGAAAGTCTGAGATTTCCCCATTCTGAGTTTCCCGTTGTTTTGAAAGGTGCAGAAGTCATGCTGGATTGACAGCATGGCCAATGTTGAATGTTTATCCTTTTAAGCTTGGAAAAGAGACCCTTAAACCCAGATTTGGACCACACATCCACTCCACTGAATAGCAGGCTAGTGGTTGCTTTGCAATGCTTGCAGTTAGCCACTGATTCCTACCAAACCACTCGTTGTTGAATTTGCGATTTCGAACTTGTGTAATGTTTATGTCCAATGGCCGATGAGCACCGCTACGTTTTACTTGTAGTTTCTCTACATTTCTCTTCATATGAAGAGAAATGGCGGCAGGTTGCCTACTGGCTAAAGTGTTGGGCCAGTAACCGAAAGGTTGCTGAATCTAATCCTCTAGCTAACAAGGGAAAGATCTGTCGTTTTACTCCTGAACAAGGCAGTTCACTGTTCCCCGATAGGCTGTCACTTGTTCTTAACTGACTTGCCTAGTTTAATAATTGTTCACTTGATTCATTATGATGACTGATTTTGAAAGTAAGAATTTGAAAGTATGATATTTACATGATCAGTCCAATCAAAGCAACTGTAGATAGAACGTGATTTGATGTAATTTTTGTCTGTGGCCAATGACCTTGAGCGTTCTTGGATGGGCACTTCTTTTTTTTTATACAGTGCCTTGCGAAAGTATTCGGCCCCCTTGAACTTTGCGACCTTTTGCCACATTTCATGCTTCAAACATAAAGATATAAAACTGTATTTTTTTTGTGAAGAATCAATAACAAGTGGGACACAATCATGAAGTGGAACGACATTTATTGGATATTTCAAACTTTTTTAACAAATCAAAAACTGAAAAATTGTGTGTGCAAAATTATTCAGCCCCTTTACTTTCAGTGTAGCAAACTCTCTCCAGAAGTTCAGTGAGGATCTCTGAATGATCCAATGTTGACCTAAATGACTAATGATGATAAATACAATCCTCCTGTGTGTAATCAAGTCTCCATATAAATGCACCTGCACTGTGATAGTCTCAGAGGTCCGTTAAAAGCGCAGCGAGCATCATGAAGAACAAGGAACACACCAGGCAGGTCCGAGATACTGTTTTGAAGAAGTTTAAAGCCGGATTTGGATACAAAAAGATTTCCCAAGCTTTAAACATCCCAAGGAGCACTGTGCAAGCTATAATATTGAAATGGAAGGAGTATCAGACCACTGCAAATCTACCAAGGCCTGGCCGTCCCTCTAAACTTTCAGCTCATACAAGGAGAAGACTGATCAGAGATGCAGCCAAGAGGCCCATGATCACTCTGGCTGAACTGCAGAGATCTACAGCTGAGGTGGGAGACTCTGTCCATAGGACAACAATCAGTCGTATATTGCACAAATCTGGCCTTTAAGGAAGAGTGGCAAGAAGAAAGCCATTTCTTAAAGATATCCATAAAAAGTGTAGTTTAAAGTTTGCCACAAGCCAACTGAGAGACACACTAAACATGTGGAAGAAGGTGCTCTGGTCAGATGATTCCAACAAGACAATGATCAAAACATAAAGCAAAATCTACAATGGAATGGTTCAAAAATAAACATATCCAGGTGTTAGAATGGCCAAGTCAAAGTCCAGACCTGAATCCAATCGAGAATCTGTGGAAAGAACTGAAAACTGCTGTTCACAAATGCATTCCATCCAATCTCACTGAGCTCGAGCTGTTTTGCAAGGAGGAATGGGAAAAAATTTCAGTCTCTCGATGTGCAAAACTGATAGACATACCCCAAGCGACTTACAGCTGTAATCGCAGCAAAAGGTGGCGCTACAAAGTATTAATTTAAGGGGGCTGAATCATTTTGCACGCCCAATTTTTCAGTTTTTGATTTGTTAAAAAAGTTTGAAATATCCAATAAATGTTGTTCCTGTAACGGCGTTCGTTTGTTGGAGAGTCGGACCAAAATGCAGCGTGGTGGTTACTCGTGTTCTTTAATGACGAATAGCGAATACATGAAATAACTATACAAATACAAAACAACAAACGGAACGTGAAAACCTAATACAGCCTGTCTGGTGAATACTAACACAGAGACAGGAACAATCACCCACAAAATACACAGTGAAACCCCGGCTACCTAAATATGGTTCCCAATCAGAGACAACGAGAATCACCTGACTCTGATTGAGAACCGCCTCAGGCAGCCAAACCTATGCTACACTCCTACTCAGCCGCAATCCCAATGCCTACAAAACCCCAATACGAAACACAACAAAATAAACCCATGTCACACCCTGGCCTGACCAAATATATAACGAAAACACAAAATACTATGACCAAGGCGTGACAGTTACACTTCATGATTGTGTCCCACTTGTTGTTGATTCTTCACAAAAAAATACAGTTTTATATCTTTATGTTTGAAGCCTGAAATGTGGCAAAGTTCAAGGTGGGGCTGAATATTTTGATTATTGGATTTTCAACGCCAGTATTTACAAGATAATTGCACTTGTAAGTTATTTGGTAGTAACATAAAACACATCAAAGATAACAATACAGCAAAACAAAGAGCGAGACAGAAATATAACAAAAAAAACAAAGACTAAAAATATATATATTTTGATACAGTTGTTACAGGTCAACTAGCACAGATAATTACAGTCCTCCTAAACATCCGAGATGCTGTGAATATGCATATCAGGTCTCTTACTTCACTAATCTATAAATATACATCACTCTGTGACCTCAGGGAAATTTAAGTCATTTAACATAAGAAAAGAAGGGGAGCCCACATTGCACAGAATTTGTCTATAGACCCATTGAGTGTGTGTGTTCATTTCTTCCAACTTTATGCAATTGTAACGGATGTGAAACGGCTAGTTTAGTTAGCGGTGGTTCGCGCTAAATAGCGTTTCAATCGGTGACGTCACTTGCTCTGAGACCTTGAAGTAGTAGTTCCGCTTGCTCTGCAAGGGCCGCGGCTTTGTGGAGCGATGGGTAACGATGCTTCATGGGTGAATGTTGTTGATGTGTGCAGAGGGTCCCTGGTTCGCGCCCGGGTATGGGCGAGGGGACGGTCTAAAGTTATACTGTTACACAATTCAAAACATATTTAATCCAAACAGCATGAGTTGGGGTGCAGATGATTTCCATCTCAGTAAAATGAATCGTCTCGTTAAACAAAGTGACGAAGGCAATTACATCCTTATTCATTTTGGTCAGTTGTAATGTGGGTAAGGAAACCCCAAATAATGCAAATAAAGGGTCTGGTTTGATCTGTGTGCCGCTTAATTCTTGGATGGGCACTTCTAATATAGCTCTGGCATCACCCAGGGGGCTTGAATTTTTTTTGCTCTGCCTGTAGATTTTGCGGTGACGTAGTGTCCCCGTGAGTGACAGAGCGCTGAGCCAATTACAGCGCAACAAGACAGCATTACGGACCCCTACACTCTGTATTTTCCGCTGGCTGCCCCACCACCAAAGAAAGCACTGGTCTACGACAAAACTCCTGCATTTTGAAGCTGCCTTACTCAAGAAAGCAAAAGTGAGACCATGTTGTATGCGACTTTATTAATTCAATTTTTTAAAACTTTGTTTGCAAACTGATATGTGACACATATTAATGCCAACATAACGTGTAAAACAGGCTACAACAAAATAATAGATGTATTTTGAGAGTTCAGTGACCAGCCAGAGGAAGACGACAGCACCCTCCTCAGTGTAAAACCAATTAGTACACACCTGGGCCCACTAATTGCTTTGTCTCTTCCTCTATATAGATGTGCCAGGAGAGGAGCTGAGGGAGAATGTGGAATAGAGACGGGGACCTGGGAGAACATCAGATTTTCCGATCTCAGAGAAAGCTTTGTTTACTGGGGCACCTTGTCTCTGTTGACCAAGGCTGGCTTTAGGTAGAGAGAAGTGTTCCTCCTGGAACTTATGTGTATTCAATAGTCTAAAGACAGGAGTAGTTGTTTTTTGCTTCCCCTTTTTGGTAACTGCCTTTTGGTCAAAGGTTTAGTTTATGTTTATATGTTACACGGCAGGGCGGCAGGGTAGCCTAGTTGTTAGAGCTTTGGACTAGTAACCAGAAGGTTAAGTTCAAACCCCCGAGCTGACAAGGTACAAATCTGTCGTTCTGCCCCTGAACAGGCAGTTAACCCACTGTTCCTAGGCTGTCTTTGAAAATAAGAATTTGTTCTAAACTGACTTGCCAATTAAATAAAGGTAAAATAAAATCCACGGGTGTTTGGACGTTACCCTGTACTGGAGTTATTTTGTCGGGCGAAAGAAAACAACCTGTTTAGTAAACGTTCACAAGAAAAGGAATCTCAACCACTGCCTCTGGTCTGTTCATGTTGTGCCTCCCGCCTGTGTTAGGGGTTTCGGACAACTGGTGAAGAATGCGGGCATCTTGATGCAAGACCACAAGCTTTCCCTTTTCCGGTGGCTTTGATTTGATTTTTTAAATTGGATATTTCGGAAGCCTGTTACGCCTGCTGATAGGCATGAGTGAAGAATTGCTACATCAACGGCCTGCGCCATCGCCCAACCGGAGACCTTAGACCTCCTCAGGTCCAAAATAGCAGACCGCCCGTCTGACGTAGGATGCCCAATGTCAACGCTCTGATTCCACGTCTGACGGAGGACGACGCCCGTCTCCTGGCCTTCGAATGAATGGCGCAGAGAGAGAGATGGCCTCAGGATGACTGGGCGGACCTCCTGGCTCCTGCTCACAGGCAAAGCCCAGGCAGCGTACTATGACATTGAGGAAGGGGCTGCCGCGGATTACGCACATCTGAAGGTGGAGATTCAGGCCAGCTATCAGCTGAATCTCAGAGACCGGGCCCAAAGATTTCATGACTGGAAGAACGCCGAAGTCACCAAAGGGCCAGCTCTACCAACTTATCAGTCTGGTAAGGGGGGTGGTTATGCCCCACAAAAACCATGGCTGAAATGTTAGAAACCCTGGTCATAGACAAGTGTTGGAGGGACTTACCCGTCACCATTCAGAGGATAGGCCTTCCTAGATTCGGGAAGCATTTTTTCTCTGGTACGGGAGGAGATCCTGGCCAACGCGCCCGGTCTCGAGGCAGAGACCTCTGTAGCCTGCTTCCACGGGGACAGCAAACCCTACCCCACAGCCCGAGTCAGCTTCCATACCCCTGCCGGTAAGACCACCCTGAGCGTTGGGGTGGTTCCCCAAATTAAGGTACCCGTGCTACTGGGGAGGAACTGCCCATGTTCGAGCTTCTGTGGAGGAAGGCGGGGTGAGGGAGTAGCCCCGATCGAGCACAGAGACTGAACAACTCTAATCTCCAGGCACTGGCGCACTCCGTGTTCCAGGAGACCACGGAGGAAGACACCTTGGAGGAGGGTTGAGAGCGACAAGTCCACGAGCTCCCGAGGGAGAAGTTACGCCAGGTGTTTAAGGTGTCATCGAGGGAGAGCACCCTGAGGGGGTTTGTCACAAAGTCATCCGACCTGACCAGGAGCACCCCCTCCCTCACCCCAACATGCACAACTTCCCCCTGTCGGAAGAGCTATTGGCCCAAGTCGGAACCGCCCAACACCAGGAACCTGACTTTCTAAAGGCGATGCGGAAGGTGAAGAGGATAGATGGGAAGAATATCGTCTCGGAAGGTGAGTTAACTACTCCTTATTACGCCATCAAGCGGGGTCTCTTGTACTGGGTGTGTGCTTCCATCCTGTTAGAAGGTAACAGATTATTTTATTACAATGGTTAAAATGTATTTTCATTGTGTTCCATGGTGTTATTCACCCCTAATGGAGCTTTATGGTACTTAGAAAGACGACGCAAACAGGAAGTAGAGAATTTGTTCTGCACGCATAGAAGCAGCTAAAAACAACTCTACAGTGCAGGTCTTTCAGTGTAGTTATTTCTTGTCTTGCTTCAGCCTTGGAAAATATTTGTAAGTTCGATTCAAGCATTTAGCTAATGGTGATAGTCTTGTTATTGATAGAGTTGCTTACATATCAATGTTGGTTGGTTGCATTTACAAATTGCAATGCCTTTCATGTATGTCGTTAGCTGTATTACTTTGCTCGTGCGTCATGCAAACGAATTGTAAAATAAACAATACTGTAGTTTTGTTACTGTTTCTAGTGTAATACGCTTTGTTATTCTACATAGATGGTTGTACATTATTAGAGTAATGAAAGGAGTTAGCCAATTACCATATGAGTAACAATTATCTATATGGTTTGGCATCATGCCAGATGCATGGTACCTTAGCACGTGCTTTGTATTTATGCAACTTCAAATGTAGAATGTGCAGCTACAGTATGTCGGTGTGAATTGAATACTAGAGTATATTATTTTCTGTATTTTGCAGTTTTACAACATAAACGTTTTCAATATATTCATTCAAGAAAAGTCACGCCTTGGGAGTTTTATTGAAGATGTAGTTGTTAGCTATCTGTCTATTTTTGCATGAGAATGCAACTCAAGGGCAGAATAGGGTGGCCAAACGTAGAGGGGTAGAACAGGAACTGCTACTGGTGCCCCGTTCATACACATGGCCCATACATTAGGGGGCCACCACGCCCAGGAGATGACCACGAACGGTTGCTGGGGCATTTCTATTGGCATGGGGTTACCCAAGATGTCGCTAAGTATTGCAAATCTTGTGACACCTGCCAACTCCCTGCTCCCAAGCGAACATACTGTTACCCTCTTATCCCTCTCCCAATTATACAGACCCCGTTTGAGCGCATAGCCATGGACCTGGTGGGACCCCTTCCTCATTCGGCATGCAGACATGAGTACATCTGAGTGGTGGTGGACTATGCGATGAAGTTCCCAGAGGCTATTCCTCTGAGGTCAATGGAAACGAAAGCCATAGCAAAGAAACTGTATCTCATGTTGGACAGGCTGTGTGAACGGATAAATAAACCATCAAGAGCATGTTATGCCGGTTGGTGGACTGGGACGGGAAGAATTGGGATATGTTGTCCCATGCTCTGGGAGGTCCCCCAGACGTCCACTGGCTTCTCGCCTTTCGAGCTGCTCTATGGGCGGCCCTGGTGCGGCATCCTTGATTTGCCCAGGAAGGCCTGGGAAAACCAACCCTGCCAGTACCGTACCTTCATCGAACACATCACATTCATGAAGGACAAAATGGCAGCGATATGGCCGGGGGTGAGGGAACACATGGCCAAAGTGCAGGAAACCCAAGCATGGGTGTACAACAAAACGGCCCAGCTGCGACAGTTCTGCCCTGGAGATAAGATCCTCGTCCCCAAGCCGGAACACCGGCTTCAGGCTTGGTGGCATGGCCAATATGTGGTGACAGAGCAAGTCTCTTCCCGGTAAACTACAGGGTGAGTAGTTCAGGATGACAGCGCCCTCAGCAGATATACCACATCAGCCTGTTGAAAGCCTATGTGGAATGAGAGATGCAGGTTCTGATGGAACTTAAGGCAGACGGAGAGGAACGACAGACAGAAAAGGTTTCGGCCCCAGTCTTAAGGCTCAACAGACACGAGACCTTGGAAGGGTTGTCCACCAGAACCATCAGGTCTTCTCCCCCTTTCGGGGCAGACCTTGCTCTGCCACCGCATAGCCACAGAGCCAGGGAAGAAGGTTCATCTCCAACCCTACAGGGTACCAGAAGCACACCGGGAGCTGGTACGGACAGAAGGGAGGAAGATGTTGAAGATGAGGTCATTAAGCCGTCCACCTGCGAATGGTTCAGCCCTATCGGGCTGGTGCCGAAACCCAATGGGTCTATTCACTTCTGCAACGATTTCCGAGCCCTCAACGCCATCTCCAGGTTCGACACCTAGCCCATTCCCGAGGATCGATGAGCTGCTTGAGAAAGCCCACTATATATCGACCCTCGACCTCACAAAGAGGTACTGGCAGATGCCTCTGGTCCCCGAAGACCGCCACAAAACCTCCTTTGCCACCCCATATGGGCTATTTCAGTATGTTCGCCTCCCCTTCGGCAAGCATGGAGCGACCGCCAACTTCCAGAGGCTTATTAGACACGCAGTTACATCCTCACCAGGCCTTCGCTGCTGATGACATTGTATTACACAGTGAGGACTGGGAAGACCACCTCCGCCAGCTGCGCTCTGTGCTGGCCAGCCTGGAGGTGGACGGCCTGACCGCTATCCCAAGAATTGCCACCTGGGACTGAACGAGGCTGAAAACCTTGGTTACACCATTGGCAGCGGTCTGATCAAACCACAAGTGGAGAGGACCTGGGCCATCCGGGAGTGGCTGCTGACCTGGGACAAGAAGGGAGTCCGCTCCT
Organism: Oncorhynchus gorbuscha; assembly: GCF_021184085.1. NCBI lineage: Eukaryota > Metazoa > Chordata > Actinopteri > Salmoniformes > Salmonidae > Oncorhynchus > Oncorhynchus gorbuscha. Next base: position 76,618,582 of record NC_060183.1, on the reverse strand, counting down.
TCCTGGGCCTAATGGGTTACTACAGATGGTTCATCCCAAACTACAACACCATTGCCACCCCACTGACCAACATGACAAAGAAGAGAAACCCGGTGAGTTTGGTAGTCTGAAGCCACCTCAAAGACACACTGCTCAGAACTGGTGTTGAGAGCCCCCGATTTTCAGCAGCCCTTCGCTGTTCACACCGATGTCTCCAGCACCGGCTTGGGGGCTGTACTGTCCCAAGGGGACGGGGTGGAGGAACGTCCCGTCCTTTACGTAAGCCGCAAGCTGTCCGACCGGGAGCGGAAGTACGTGACGATAGAGAGGGAGGCACTGGTAATTAAGTGGGCCCTAGAATACTTGAGGTAGGTTCTCCTTGGGAGGCGATTCTGACTGGTCACGGATCATGCACCCATCCAGTGGTTGGCGTGGTATGCGAGACATGAACAGCCGAATAACAAGATGTTTCTGTCGCTCCAATCATTTTAATTTCCTAGGTGGTTCACCGATTGGGGAGAGCAGACAGAAATGCAGTCGCGCTATCCTGTCGAGACCCTGAGGTCTCGTCTGACGCACGCCCCTCTGGGTTGATCTTGGGAGGGAAGGCATGTGAGAGTTCAGTAACCAGCCGGAGGAAGAAGACACGACAGCACCCTCCTCCGGGGATAGATGCTCGGTGTAAAGCAAATTAGTAAACACCTAGGCCCACTAATTGCTTTGTGTCTTCCTCTATATAGGTTTGCCAGGAGAGGAGCTGAGGGAGAATAGAGACTGCAACCTGGGAGGACGTCAGATTTTCCGATCTCAGAGAAAGCTTTGTTTACTGGGGCACCTTGTCTCTCTGTTAACTAAGGCAGGCTTTAGGTAGAGTGACGTGTTCCTCCTGTAACTATTATGTGTAGTCAATAGTTGATATTTAAATGTATTTTAATTGGTAACTCTGGGTCTTCCTTTCCTGTAGCGGTCCTCGTGAGAGCCAGTTTCATCATAGAGCTTAATGGTTTTTGCGACTGCACTTGAAGAAACTTTAAAAGTTGTTTAAATGTTCCATATTGACTGACCTTCACGTCTTAAAGTAAAGATGGACTGTCGATTCTCTTTGCTTATTTGAGCTGTTCTTGCCATAATATGGACTTGGTCTTTTACCAAATAGGGCTATCTTTTGTATACCAACCCTACCTTGTCACAACATGTCTGATTAGCTCAAATTAAACAGGAAACTAATTCCACAAATGAACTTTTATCAAGGCACACTTGTTAATGGAAATGCATTCCAGGTGACTATCTCATGAAGCTGGTTGAGAGAATACCAAGAGTGTGCTAAGCTGTCATCAAGGCAAAAGGTGACTGTTTAACACTTTTTGGTTACTACATGATTCCATATGTGTTATTTAATAGTTTTGATGTCGTCACTGTTATTCTACAATGTAGAAAATAGTTCAAGTTAAGAAGAACCGTCTTCATCATTGAGTGTCTTCCACTGCCGAGGAGAGAGCACCACCAGTGGGCCTTGTTTCACGAGGAGTCGCCCAAAACAACAAGTTCTTCCACGAGCCCGTCATCACCCTCTTTAACCACACGGCCACCTTCAGCCAGCACTCCCAGCTGCCCCTCACCTCCCAGTACCTGGAGAACCTGGAGGTCCTGACCTCCCAGACCTACCTGGTGTCCCTCAACCAGAAGAACGAGCTGAGGAAAACACTAGCCCCGGTGGTGTACGTCCAGTCAGACTGCGACCCTCCGTCGGACCCGGGATGCCTATGTGAGTGAGTTAATGAAGCACATCTGGGTTGATTCCTATGGACAATGCCTCCACAACAAAGACCTGCCTTCCCATCTGAGGGACTCGATTGCCATGGAGGAGCAGGCCTTTTACCAGATCCTGGCCCAGTACAAATTCATTCTGGCCTTTCAGAACGCCGTCTGTGACGACTACATCACCGAGAAACTATGCAGGCCTCAAGCTTGGGGTGGTTCCTGTGTATTACAGTGCTCCCAAGGTTCGGCAATGGCTGCCGAGCAACAGTAGTGTGGTTGTAGTCGTCCCAGACGAGCCCCCTGAAAAACTGTCTCTGTCTCTATAGAGGTTAGCTGAGGACGACGGAGAGTTTGACAATATGATTAGTTTGACAGTAAATAGTTTGACAGTAAATAGTTGATTATAATGAATCTTAATTTGGATCCCCATTAGCTGACGCCAGGATGACAGCTGCTCTTCTCGTGTTCCATACACAAAACTAAAAAGACAGTCTTTACATTATTGACATTACAAGCCTGTAACACAATATTGTGTTAATAATAATATTCAAGCTAGAATGAAATAGACCTGCAGGAGTATAGTCTTTTTTTATTGTGCCTATATAGTAATATTTCTGCTTCCCAAACATGGACTTGTTCCTAAAGCCTGGCAAGCAGAGGGAAACCACCTAAAGTGTCCACTTCCGAGGGTACATTTACATTTAAGTCATTTAGCAGATGCTCTTATCCAGAGCGACTTACAAATTGGTGCATTCACCTTATGACATCCAGTGGAAAGTTGACTTTGCTTCAGGCCCTAGAAAGCGGACATCTTTGCGAGGAATTTGGACGGCCTGTTACGAGCAGTCCAAGAAAGAGGCTAGGGCATTGCGTCACTTGGCTGAGAGGAACAAGAATTTCACTGTGGTGCAGTACTGGAAGGAAGTATTCACTGACTCAAACACTACTACAACTAAAACACTATAATTCACATAGAAATGTCCCTTGCTGAAATACAGTATAATTTCTCTACCCAGTGCTTTGGTGGTGGTGTGTCAAAGTTTGATCAATATCTGTCATATCTTAAAAACATTTATTTTACCTTTATTTAACTAGGCAAGTCAGTTAGAACAAATTCTTGTTTTCAGTGATGGTCTAGGAACAGTGGGTTAACTGCCTTGTTCAGGGACAGAACGCCAGATTTGTCAGCTCGGGGTTTTGATCTTGCAACCTTTCGGTTACTAGTCCAATGCTCTAACCACTAGGCTACCGCGAAAGATTGCTTTTGCTTTATCAACCATAGTTTTGACATCCACGTTGCATCAAGAGTAGCCCGAGGCAGAGCACTTTGAGGAAACAGTTGTGTCGTTATTTCACTGAAGCCATGAAATGTGAGTTATTATGAATGTGAGAAAATGTCTGGTCTTTCTAACGAAACCTTCCTTAATCTTCCTTAAACCAAATACTTTCAGGAGTCTACACCTCTGTTCAGGAATAGGAATATGTCATTACCTGACAAATGTTACGTTTACATTTAAAGCAACAGTGTCAATTTTACCAGACTGCTTTTATCTCTGTTTTTACAGTAACTTTGTATTGCATTTTTAAACTCTAATAAAACATTTTAATTTTCATGTTTTATAATGAACAGAAATAGTAACACAACACGCAATACCTTCAAAGATTTTACTGAGTTACATGGTGGATGGATTATGTTGGCAAGGATAAATAACAGGGATGTAAACAAATTTGTGCAGAGAAATAAGCTGTTTCTATGTATGGGCATTTTCTGGAATCTTTTTTTTTTCAGCTCATGAAACATGGGACCAACACTTTAAATGTTTTTGTTCAGTTTATTGAATAAGCAGAAAATACACCTTAATGTAGGGCATAATGGAAGCAAAATGAACAATAATATTTCACAATAGTAATATATCATTAATTTCAAATGAGTGGATAACTAAAACTTAAAGTAATTTATTGAATGATATACACATTGTGTGAAATGGTAACTGTGTGTGCATGCCTGTGCCTTTCTCTCCCTAGTCTAATGCAATTTACTATTTTACCAAAAAACATCCAATCTTCAGACCATCACCATAGTCCAATTTTGTTTATTGGAACATTTCTCATCATTCCACCACCCTTGACTAGTTGGATGATATACAAACTCCCCACAGTCCTGGTCTGTTCCATTGTTGCCGTTGGGCTGCCCTCTCTCCCAATTCGCTGTGGTCAGTGGTGTACCATCCACCCATTTCCAGGTCCCTTCAGTAACTGAGTCAGTAAGACCAATCCAGACATTATTTTTTGTTTGGTATAATCCATTGATAAATACCTGTTCCTCTTTGCTGTTTATGATCACCAGATCTGCTCCAAACTCTTGGCATTCTTCACTGCTCTGAGTCCATGTTTTTTTCTCATTGGTGATGTAGTAACAGCTGAATTCAAACTCCCTCCAGCCTTCTGGACAGCGTCTCCCTTTGATCTTCTTGTTCAGGTTTTCTTTCTCCTTCTGTAGCTGGTCTCTCTCTTTAGTCAGGTTGTTGTAACTGGTCGATTGGATTCTCTGGTAGACAGACAGGCTTATGATCCCAGCAAGTAGGAGAACACACAGCAGCCCCAGACACACTGCAGCAGCTCTGGAGGGTCTCTTCCACCTCTGGAAATATATTGCTCCTTCTCTTGGGCTGGCCCTGAAGGAACTTGAATTGGCATATGTATTTTCATCATTGTCCATCTTGACACACTTCTGCTCAAATACAGTTAACTTCAACTGTTACTTCAGCTCTTACTGTAAGTCTAATTCTGAGTCAAGAGTCATCCTCAGTAATAGTGGACAGGAAACAGGAAATGTACAGTTCCTCAGTGCATGAAAACACATAATTGTCTTAGAAATGCTGTTGGGTAAATACAACCACTCAAATTCAAAGACTGAGTCCATGACGTCGACATGCTTGTTTTAATGTATATTTAAACAAAGTTGTTTATTTACTTTTTTATCTTCCTCTTTAGTCATGATAGGATTTAAACATGATAGGGTTTAAACATGATAGGGTTTAAACATGATAGGATTTAAACATGATAGGGTTTAAACATGATAGGGTTTAAACATGATAGGATTTAAACATGATAGGGTTTAAACATGATAGGGTTAAAACAGTTCTTCTAACCTCTTCAGTCATGATAGGGGTTAAACATGATAGGGTTAAAACATGATAGGGTTTAAACATGATAGGGTTAAAACATGATAGGGTTAAAACATGATAGGGTTTAAACATGATAGGGTTTAAACATGATAGGGTTTAAACATGATAGGGTTTAAACATGATAGGGTTTAAACATGATAGGATTTAAACATGATAGGGTTTAAACATGATAGGGTTTAAACATGATAGGATTTAAACATGATAGGGTTTAAACATGATAGGGTTAAAACAGTTCTTCTAACCTCTTCAGTCATGATAGGGGTTAAACATGATAGGGTTAAAACATGATAGGGTTTAAACATGATAGGGTTAAAACATGATAGGGTTAAAACATGATAGGGTTTAAACATGATAGGGTTTAAACATGATAGGGTTTAAACATGATAGGGTTTAAACATGATAGGGTTTAAACATGATAGGATTTAAACATGATAGGGTTAAAACATGATAGGGTTTAAACATGATAGGGTTTAAACATGATAGGGTTTAAACATGATAGGATTTAAACATGATAGGGTTTAAACATGATAGGGTTAAAACAGTTCTTCTAACCTCTTCAGTCATGATAGGGGTTAAACATGATAGGGTTTAAACATGATAGGGTTAAACATGATAGGGTTAAACAGTTCTTCTAACCTCTTCAGTCATGATAGGGTTAAACATGATAGGGTTAAACAGTTCTTCTAAACTCTTCAGTCATGATAGGGGTTAAACATGATAGGGTTAAACAGTTCTTCTAACCTCTTCAGTCATGATAGGGTTAAACATGATAGGGTTAAACAGTTCTTCTAAACTCTTCAGTCATGATAGGGTTAAACATGATAGGGTTAAACAGTTCTTCTAAACTCTTCAGTCATGATAGGGGTTAAACATGATAGGGTTAAACAGTTCTTCTAACCTCTTCAGTCATGATAGGGGTTAAACATGATAGGGTTAAAACATGATAGGGTTAAACAGTTCTTCTAAACTCTTCAGTCATGATAGGGTTAAACATGATAGGGTTAAACAGTTCTTCTAACCTCTTCAGTCATGATAGGGTTAAACATGATAGGGTTAAACAGTTCTTCTAAACTCTTCAGTCATGATAGGGGTTAAACATGATAGGGTTAAAACATGATAGGGTTAAACAGTTCTTCTAAACTCTTCAGTCATGATAGGGTTAAACATGATAGGGTTAAACAGTTCTTCTAACCTCTTCAGTCATGATAGGGGTTAAACATGATAGGGTTAAAACATGATAGGGTTTAAACAGTTCTTCTAAACTCTTCAGTCATTATGGGTTTAAACATGATAGGGTTAAACAGTTCTTCTAACCTCTTCAGTCATGATAGGGTTAAACATGATAGGGTTAAACAGTTCTTCTAAACTCTTCAGTCATGATAGGGGTTAAACATGATAGGGTTAAACAGTTCTTCTAACCTCTTCAGTCATGATAGGGGTTAAACATGATAGGGTTAAAACATGATAGGGTTAAACAGTTCTTCTAAACTCTTCAGTCATGATAGGGTTAAACATGATAGGGTTAAACAGTTCTTCTAACCTCTTCAGTCATGATAGGGGTTAAACATGATAGGGTTAAAACATGATAGGGTTTAAACAGTTCTTCTAACCTCTTCAGTCATGATAGGGGTTAAACATGATAGGGTTAAAACATGATAGGGTTAAACAGTTCTTCTAACCTCTTCAGTCATGATAGGGGTTAAACATGATAGGGTTAAACAGTTCTTCTAAACTCTTCAGTCATGATAGGGGTTAAACATGATAGGGTTAAACAGTTCTTCTAACCTCTTCAGTCATGATAGGGGTTAAACATGATAGGGTTAAAACATGATAGGGTTAAACAGTTCTTCTAAACTCTTCAGTCATGATAGGGTTAAACATGATAGGGTTAAACAGTTCTTCTAACCTCTTCAGTCATGATAGGGGTTAAACATGATAGGGTTAAAACATGATAGGGTTTAAACAGTTCTTCTAACCTCTTCAGTCATGATAGGGGTTAAACATGATAGGGTTAAAACATGATAGGGTTAAACAGTTCATCTAACCTCTTCAGTCATGATAGGGGTTAAACATGATAGGGTTAAAACATGATAGGGTTTAAACAGTTCTTCTAACCTCTTCAGTCATGATAGGGGTTAAACATGATAGGGTTTAAACATGATAGGGTTAAACATGATAGGGTTAAACAGTTCTTCTAAACTCTTCAGTCATGATAGGGGTTAAACATGATAGGGTTAAACAGTTCTTCTAACCTCTTCAGTCATGATAGGGGTTAAACATGATAGGGTTAAAACATGATAGGGTTAAAACATGATAGGGTTAAAACAGTTCTTCTAACCTCTTCAGTCATGATAGGGGTTAAACATGATAGGGTTTAAACATGATAGGGTTAAACATGATAGGGTTAAACAGTTCTTCTAACCTCTTCAGTCATGATAGGGGTTAAACATGATAGGGTTAAAACATGATAGGGTTAAACAGTTCTTCTAAACTCTTCAGTCATGATAGGGTTAAACATGATAGGGTTAAACAGTTCTTCTAACCTCTTCAGTCATGATAGGGGTTAAACATGATAGGGTTAAAACATGATAGGGTTTAAACATGATAGGGTTTAAACATGATAGGGTTTAAACATGATAGGGTTTAAACATGATAGGGTTTAAACATGATAGGGTTTAAACATGATAGGGTTTAAACATGATAGGGTTTTAACATGATAGGGTTAAACATGATAGGGTTTAAACATGATAGGGTTTAAACATGATAGGGTTTAAACATGATAGGGTTTAAACATGATAGGGTTTAAACATGATAGGGTTAAACATGATAGGGTTTAAACATGATAGGGTTAAAACATGATAGGGTTTAAACATGATAGGGTTTAAACATGATAGGGTTTAAACATGATAGGGTTAAACAGTTCTTCTAAACTCTTCAGTCATGATAGGGTTTAAACATGATAGGGTTAAACAGTTCTTCTAAACTCTTCAGTCATGATGGGGTTTAAACATTCCTACTTAACTCAAAGGGCTATGTTAGTCTAATGATTGTTGAACAGCAGGACTTTTGTTTCTTAATATGATGTACCACCGTGTCCTTTACAGGGAGCTATAGGGCTTTTAATGAGAGCTCACCATTATTTATCTTCAGATTCCATATTGGAATATGAGCATGGATCCATTTTTAACAGCATGAAATACTCTTAGGTATGAAATATAGCTAGACTGTATTGTTTTACTACAATATGTATCTATTATCTTAATCATTAAACACATTGAATATATGGTTATTACAACCAGTGGTGGAAAAAGTACCCAATTGTGATACTTGAGTAAAAGTATAGATATCTTAATAGAAACTCAATGATCCTTTACGATAGACTGTCACGCCCTGATCTGTTTCACCTGTCCTTGTGATTGTCTCATCCCCTTCCAGGTGTCGCTTATGTATTTATACCTGTGTTTCCTGTCTCTCTGTTCCAGTTCGTCTTGTTTGTTTCAAGTCAACCAGCGTGTTTTCCCCCAGGCTCCTTACTACTCTCTCTTTCTCTCCACTCTGAACCTCCTAGATCTGGTTTTGACTCTTTGCCTGTCCACGACCATTCTCTTGCCTACCCCTTTTGGAACTAATAAATATCAAACACTCAAACCATTTGCCTCCCATGTCTGCATCTGGGTCTGGGTCTGGCACTGAGCTCTTATAGTACGAACTGACCATGACAGACCCAGCATACTTGGACCAGCTCCGCCACGCTGTCTCCCTGCAGGAAGCCTCCACTGGGAGACAGGAGGAGCTACTTCAGGACCTTCTGGAAGGGTTTCATTCCCTGACGGAACGCCACGACCAAGGGTTTAAGGCTATTAAGGTGCAAACCAGGGAGCCTACCACCTCTGAGAACCCTCAACCACCCAGAAACCTTTGCCCTATGAGTGGTGAGTTTGTACAGCCTACCCTGGCTCCCCGGAAACGCTGCTTCCCTCCTCCGGAGAGTTATTCTGGGGGATCGTGGTACCTGCTGGGGTTTTCTTGCTCAATGCTCCCTTATTTTTGAGCTACAGCCATCTTCGTTCCCTTCGGACCGGTCTAAGATAGCATATATTATTACGCTAATGTCGGGAAAGGCGCTCTCCTGGGCAGCGGCTGTTTGGGAGCAACAATCCGTCATTTGTCATCATCTGGAGGATTTCATGGCAGAGGTGAGGAAGGTGTTCGATTCTCTGGTATCCGGTAGAGAGGCGGCCCGTAAACTTCTTGAATTATGTCAAGATTCCCGTAGTGTGGCAGACTATGCTGTTGATTTTCGCACATTGGCGCGTGAGAGTGCCAGGAATCCCTTTTCAATACCTTCCTTCACGGACTGTCTGAGGTGATAAAGGATGATTTAGCTGCTGGGGAATTGCCGGTAAACCTCGATTCCCTCTTCGCCCTCTCCATTAGAATTGATGGGTGGCTAAGGGAATGTAGGAGTGAGAGGAGGTCTGACCTGGGTCACACTCATCCATCCGCAGTGGCTCGCTCATCTTCGAAGGAATACGGAAGTCCCCGAAGGCTATTCTTCCGGAGAGGATCCGAAGACACCCGAGCCTCCTCGAGAATGATCGATGACAGGTGAGTCTGACACACCAGAACCTATGCAACTGGGAAGGGCTAGGTTATCGCCTAGGGAACGTTCCCGCAGGCTAAGCTCCAATTGCTGTCTGTATTGTGGAGCTGTGGGGAATTATATAACCACCTGCCCAGTTATGAGACCGGACACGTTAGTAGGTACAAGCACTGGTGAGTCTGACTCAGAATCCTCTAAGTCACATTACCCGTACTCCTTTTTATGTGATCTTGCTGTGGGGAGACCAGTCTAAGTCTCTCCAGGTGCTTATTGACTCTGGGGCAGATGAGAGTTTTATGGACGCTACCCTGGTATCAGAACTGGGTATCACTACTCAACTCCTCTCTGTTCCCATGGATGCCAGGGCACTGGATGGTCGTTCCATTGGAGTCACGCACAGCACAATTCCCCTAAATATGCAAGTATCTGGAAACCACAGTGAGTCAATTGTTTTGGGTTTTTCTTGGCTCCAAAAAAACAACCCAGATATTGACTGGACTACAGGTTCCATTCTGGGTTGGAGCCCATTTTGCCATTCACACTGCCTAAAGGCAGCACAGCCATCCCAAAAACATCTGTCTCCAGGAATGAGTACGGCCATGGATCTCTCTGCCTTGCCTGCAGAGTATCATGACCTCCTGGAGGTTTTCAGCAAGACTCGGGCTACCTTCCTCACACCATCCCTACGATTGTGCTATTGACCTCCTCCCGTGCACCACACCGCCTCTAGGTTGGCTATATTCCCCGTCCAGACCTGAGACCAAGGCCATGGAGGAGTACATCGAGGACTGGATGTTCCGCCACTTCCAGCCAGTGTCTTCACTCCTCATGGGCCATCTTTACAGCTAGGAGGACAAGACTCTGCATCCATGTATTGATGACCTGGGTCTCTGATATTACGATTAAAAATCGGTACCCTCTACCACTCCTCTCCTCAGCTTTCGATCCTCTACAGGGGGCTACTATCTTCACCAAATTGGACCTTCGGAATGTCTACCATCTTGTGCGGATACGCGAAGGAGACGAGTGGAAGACTGCTTTCAACACTGCCAGTGTACATTATGAGTACCTGGTTATGCCGTTTGGACCCACCAACGCGCCTGCTGTTTTCCAGGCTCTGGTCAACGATGTGCTCCAGGACATTTGAATCGTTTTGTCTACCTCAACGACATCCAGGTTTTCTACTCGTTCTGCCCAGGAACACATTATCCATGTTCGACAGGTTCTTCAGCGCCTCTTGGAGAATCAGTTGTTTTGTAAAGGCTGAGAAGTGAGTTCCACCGCTCCACTATCTCCTTTCTAGGATACATTATTACTGAGTGGAATGTACAGATGGATCCGGAGAAGGTGAGAGCGGTGATGGATTGACCCTAGTCCACGTACAGGGTGCAGCTCCAACGGTTTCTGGGTTTTGCTCATTTGTATCACCGTTTCATTCTGGGCCACATCAACCTGGGGGCTCCCCACTCAACCTGGCGGCACTGACTTCTCCCAAGGTACCATTCACATGGTCTCCAGTAGCGGACAAGGCTTTTGGGGATCTTAAACAGCGAATCACTACTGCTCCTATCCTCTATCCTCATCCATCCGGACCCAACCCATCAGTTTGTGGTGGAGGTTGATGCTTCAGACATGGGAGTAGGGGTCATTCTTTCTCAGCGATCCGTCCAAGACCAAAAGCTTCATCCCTGTGCCTTCATGTCCGATCTTCTCAACTCTGCGGAAAGGAATTATGATGGTGGGAACCGGGAACTCCTAGCTGTAAAGATTGCTCTGGAGGAGTGGAGACACTGGCTGGAAGGGGCGGAACATTCATTCCTGGTATGGACCCATCATAAAAATGTAGAATATCTCTATACTGCCAAGCTCCTAAACCCAAGGCAAGCTCGTTGGGCTCTGTTATTTACCAGGTTCAATTTCACCATCTCCTACCAACCAGGGCCAAAGAACGTGAAGCCGGACACTCTATCCCATCTGTACAGTTCCACTGCCACTCCCTCAATCTGAGACCATCCTCCCTGCCTCTTGTTTGGTGGCTTCTGTTTGGGGAATTGAGGCTCTGGTTTGCAAGGCACAGCGTTTCCAGTTGGACCCTGGGGGGGCCGGCTAACCAGCTGTATGTTCTATATCTCAGGTCCTGGAATGGGCTCACTCCTCCAGGCTTACCGGTCATCCTGCTTGTCGTCAAACACTTGCTTTCCTCAGTCAAAGCTTCTGGTGGCCCACCATGGTTCCTGACGTCTTGGGCCTTCGTCGCCGCATGCATGGTGTGCGCACTCCACGGCAATCTCCGTCTGGCCTCCTACAGCCACTCCCTGTCCCTCATCGCCCCTGGTCCCATATTTCCCTGGATTTTTTGTCACTGGGCTTCCTCTGTCAGACGGCAACACCACCATCCTGACAGTGGTTGACAGATTCACCACGGCCGCCCATTTCATCCCTCTTCCAAAGTTACCTTCAGCCAAGGCGACGGCCCAACTTGTGGTGCAGCACGTCTTTCGAATCCATGGACTCCCGGTTGACATTGTCTCGGACCGGGCTCCTCAGTTCTCGTCCCAATTCTGGAAGGCGTTCTGCACTTTTATCGGGTCGTCAGCCAGCCTGCCCTCTGGGTTTCATCCTCAATCTAACGTCCAGTCGAAGCGAGCCAACCAAGATATGGAGACGTCACTCTGGTGTCTTGTTGCCAGTAACCCTGGAGTCAGCAACTGGTCTGGTTGGAATATGCCAGGAGAGCCCCCGCTCTTTCCAGAGCAAGAAGTAGAGATCAACATACCTTTCCTCCCGTTTCTTTGGTCCTTTCCCCATTTCTAGAGTCATTAGTCCCACTGCTGTCCGTCTGTTGTTGCCCCGTACCCTCCGTGTTCACCCCACTTTTCATGTGTCCAGAATTAAGCCCTTGTCTCAGTCCTCTGTCTTCTGTTTCTAGGCCTATCCCCCCCCCCCAGGTCATCGATGGCCAGCCAGCATATACGGTGAGATGCCTCCTGAGGGTTCAACCACAGGGCAGGGGTTTCCAGTTCCTGGTTGACTGGGAGGGTTATGGCCCAGAGGAGAGGTGCTGGGTTCCTGCTAAAGACATCCTGGACCCGATTTTCACTTCCGACACCCCGGTCAGCCAAGTATGGGTCCAGGATGTCCCCTCCCCGGTCAGCCCGGTCGCCCAGGGCGTCCCCGGGGGGGAGGGGGGGGGTTGACCTTTTTCCTGTCCACAACCATTCTCTTGCCTACCCCTTTTGGAACTATTAAATATCAAACACTGAAACCATCTGCCTCCCGTGTCTGCATCTGGGCCTGGCCCTGCGCACTTATATAGACGGTGTGGAATACTCAATCAGCTACCAAAGATATGGACGTTGCTTCATGGTGTGCAGAAGTGGAGGTGGTGGTGTCACTGCTTTGGTTGGACCTATTTCCTTTCAGTTGCAATCAATTCAGGAGATTCATTGAAATGTAATTTGAACAGATATTTCCTCTTTAAAAATAATTCACTTTTTGAATTAATCTCCTGGGATATATTGACAAACTGTCAACCATGACCATTCTCTTTCAAGATGGTCTCCTGCAGTTAGTTTAACCTGGTAGAATTCATATTTATTCAGGGATCTGTTGCCAATTGTGGTCTAACAGGCTGTGACCGTAGGAAGGCCATTGTTTTGGGAATCGGGTGCAGGCAAGCGGAAGTGACTTTTACCTTCTACAGTATGCTACTGTTCTCCTACATTTGAATTAGCTGTAACAGAGTTGAGTTGGTTGCAATACCTCCACCTCCACTAGCTTTTCGGTGGCGCAGCTGGTTAATGATGTTTCAAGAGGGCGGGCTTATGAGTCAGCTGACCGATTAGTCAACTCTTTTCCAACTTCCCGTTCTTCATTGCACCTGATGTGCATCTCTCACCCTTCTGTAGATGGCTTTTCCTGGTGGAGAGTGAGTCATTATTACAAGATATTTGTGCTGTTGGTATATCGAAGTTGGATCTAACCTCTGGAAACCCTTCCTATTAGCATGGCTCCGGGTGTTTCCTAACTGGATTTGGATACAGACACAGGAGTCAGGTAGCGCTAAGGGGCCAATTTGCAGTTCTTTAAAGATTGCAATATGTTAAACATCATCACCTATTGTTTTGATTTTCAGGTTATAAAACATTTGATTAAATACAATAGAAAGATTTTAAATTCAAACCAGATTTTGTGAATCAATGTTCGAATTGACCAATGGTACGAATCATCACATAGCTTTCCCCTAATCATTTGTGATGAGGCCTATACAGCCTTGTTAGCAGCCTTATTCTTACTGCATGTAGCAACAACATCAGCTGACTAGTATAACCTGCATGGCCAGTAAATGTGATGATGCCCTCATTAGCTACACTTGGTTCATCTTCATGGAGGGCTGCCAGTTTGAGAACATGTCGCTGGTTGCATCCCATATGGCATTCTTTTCCCAATATAGTGCACTACTTTTAACCAGGGCCCATAGAGGAAGTGCACTATGTAGGAAATAGGGTGCCATTTGGGATGCATACACTTTCTTTGCCTCACACGAAACCCTCATTATTTTTATAAACTAATTAGTAACTTTCCCTTTCACTGTCTGAAGCAGAATAAAATGTATTGTGTGTCTTGGGGGATCGGGGAGAGTTCAAAGAGCAGCTCTCAGTTCAAGGAAACGTCTGACTGATAATCTAGGCTCTCTGTAGAGCAGCTCAAATGTAAAGCCTTCACAAGCTGTACAAGAGTCATTACTTTAAATGGGGTTACCCTGCCTATAATTATCCTATTAACTCTGACCAATAGATGGGTTTACCCTGCTTATAATTATCCTATTAACTCTGACCAATAGATGGGTTTACCCTGCTTATAATTATCCTATTAACTCTGACCAATAGATAGGTTTACCCTGCTTATAATTATCCTATTAACTCTGACCAATAGATGGGTTTACCCTGCTTATAATTATCCTATTAACTCTGACCAATAGATGGGTTTACCCTGCTTATAATTATCCTATTAACTCTGACCAATAGATGGGTTTACCCTGCTTATAACCCTGCTTAACCTCCCCACGTCTACCTTTGACTCATTCCTCTCTGCCTCCTTCTTTCCACTCCTCTCCTCTTTTGACCTCACCCTCTCACCTTCCCCCCCTACTCACAAGGCAGGCAATACGCTCGACCTCATCTTTACTAGATGCTGTTCTTCCACTAACCTCATTGCAACTCCCCTCCAAGTCTCCGACCACTACCTTGTATCCTTTTCCCTCTCGCTCTCATCCAACACTTCCCACACTGCCCCTACTCGGATGGTATCGCGCCGTCCCAACCTTCGCTCTCTCTCCCCCGCTACTCTCTCCTCTTCCATCCTATCATCTCTTCCCTCTGCTCAAACCTTCTCCAACCTATCTCCTGATTCTGCCTCCTCAACCCTCCTCTCCTCCCTTTCTGCATCCTTTGACTCTCTATGTCCCCTATCTTCCAGGCCGGCTCGGTCCTCCCCTCCCGCTCCGTGGCTTGATGACTCATTGCGAGCTCACAGAACAGGGCTCCGGGAAGCCGAGCGGAAATGGAGGAAAACTCGCCTCCCTGAGGACCTGGCATCCTTTCACTCCCTCCTCTCTACATTTTCCTCCTCTGTCTCTGCTGCTAAAGCCACTTTCTACCACTCTAAATTCCAAGCATCTGCCTCTAACCCTAGGAAGCTCTTTGCCACCTTCTCCTCCCTCCTGAATCCTCCTCCCCCCCTCCTCCCTCTCTGCAGATGACTTCGTCAACCATTTTGAAAAGAAGGTCGACGACATCCGATCCTCGTTTGCTAAGTCTAACGACACCGCTGGTTCTGCTCACACTGCCCTACCCTGTGCTCTGACCTCTTTCTCCCCTCTCTCTCCAGATGAAATCTCGCGTCTTGTGACGGCCGGCCGCCCAACAACCTGCCCGCTCGACCCTATCCCCTCCTCTCTTCTCCAGACCATTTCCTGAGACCTTCTCCCTTACCTTACCTCACTCATCAACTTATCCCTGACCGCTGGCTACGTCCCTTCCGTCTTCAAGAGAGCGAGAGTTGCACCCCTTCTGAAAAAACCTACACTCGATCCCTCCGATGTCAACAACTACAGACCAGTATGCCTTCTTTTTTTTCTCTCCAAAACTCTTGAACGTGCCGTCCTTGGTCAGCTCTCCCGCTATCTCTCTCAGAATGACCTTCTTGATCCAAATCAGTCAGGTTTCAAGACTAGTCATTCAACTGAGACTGCTCTTCTCTGTATCACGGAGGCGCTCCGCACCGCTAAAGCTAACTCTCTCTCCTCTGCTCTCATCCTTCTAGACCTATCGGCTGCCTTCGATACTGTGAACCATCAGATCCTCTTCTCCACCCTCTCCGAGTTGGGCATCTCCGGCGCGGCCCACGCTTGGATTGCGTCCTACCTGACAGGTCGCTCCTACCAGGTAGCGTGGCGAGAATCTGTCTCCTCACCACGCGCTCTCACCACTGGTGTCCCCCAGGGCTCTGTTCTAGGCCCTCTCCTATTCTCGCTATACACCAAGTCACTTGGCTCTGTCATAACCTCACATGGTCTCTCCTATCATTGCTATGCAGACGACACACAATTAATCTTCTCCTTTCCCCCTTCTGATGACCAGGTGGTGAATCGCATCTCTGCATGTCTGGCAGACATATCAGTGTGGATGACGGATCACCACCTCAAGCTGAACTTCGGCAAGACGGAGCTGCTCTTCCTCCCGGGGAAGGACTGCCCGTTCCATGATCTCGCCATCACGGTTGACAACTCCATTGTGTCCTCCTCCCAGAGCGCTAAGAACCTTGGCGTGATCCTGGACAACACCCTGTCGTTCTCAACTAACATCAAGGCGGTGGCCCGTTCCTGTAGGTTCATGCTCTACAACATCCGCAGAGTACGACCCTGCCTCACACAGGAAGCGGCGCAGGTCCTAATCCAGGCACTTGTCATCTCCCGTCTGGATTACTGCAACTCGCTGTTGGCTGGGCTCCCTGCCTGTGCCATTAAACCCCTACAACTCATCCAGAACGCCGCAGCCCGTCTAGTGTTCAACCTTCCCAAGTTCTCTCACGTCACCCCGCTCCTCCGCTCTCTCCACTGGCTTCCAGTTGAAGCTCGCATCCGCTACAAGACCATGGTGCTTGCCTACGGAGCTGTGAGGGGAACGGCACCTCAGTACCTCCAGGCTCTGATCAGGCCCTACACCCAAATAAGGGCACTGCGTTCATCCACCTCTGGCCTGCTCGCCTCCCTACCACTGAGGAAGTACAGTTCCCGCTCAGCCCAGTCAAAACTGTTCGCTGCTCTGGCTCCCCAATGGTGGAACAAACTCCCTCACGACGCCAGGACAGCGGAGTCAATCACCACCTTCCGGAGACACCTGAAACCCCACCTCTTTAAGGAATACCTAGGATAGGATAAAGTAATCCTTCTCACCCCCCCCTTAAAATATTTAGATGCACTATTGTAAAGTGGTTGTTCCACTGGATGTCATAAGGTGAATGCACCAATTTGTAAGTCGCTCTGGATAAGAGCGTCTGCTAAATGACTTAAATGTAAATGTAATGTAAATGTTATAATTATCCTATTAACTCTGACCAATAGATGGGTTTACCCTGCTTATAATTATCATATTAACTCTGACCAATAGAAGGGTTTACCCTGCTTATAATTATCCTATTAACTCTGACCAATAGAAGGGTTTACCCTGCTTATAATTATCCTATTAACTCTGACCAATAGATGGGTTTACCCTGCTTATACAGTGCATTCGGAAAGTATTCAGACCCCCTTTTCTACATTTTGTTACGTTAGTTTTTTAAAACATTTTTGCATATTTATAGAAAAAAATATTAAAACTAAAATGTCACCTTTTTATATAACTATTCAGACCCTTTACTCAGTACTTTGTTGAAGCACCATTGGCAGCGACCACAGCCTCGAGTCCTCTTGGGTATGACATTACAAAATTGGCACCACTGTATTTGTGGAGTTTCTCCCATTCTTCTCTGCAGATTCTCTCAAGCTCTGTCAGGTTGGATGGGGAGCGTCGCTGCACATGTATTTTCAGGTCTCTCCAGAGATGTTCGATCGGGTTCAAGTCCGGGCTCTGGCTGGACCACTCAAGGACATTCAGAGACTTGTCCCGAAGCCACTCCTGCGTTTTCTTGGCTGTGTGCTTAGGGTCGTTGTCCTGTTGGAAGGTGAACTTTCTCCTCAGTCTGAGATCCCTAACGCTCTGGAGGAGGTTTTCATGAAAGATCTCTCTGTACTCTGCTCATTCATCTTTTCCTCGATCCTGACTAGTCTCCCAGTCCCTGCAGCTGAAAAATATATATGTTGATGCTGCCACCACTATGCTTCACCATAGGGAAACCTGGGTTTCCTCCAAACGTGATGCTTGGCATTCAAGCAAAAGAGTTAAATCTTCATCAGACCAGAGAATCTTGTTTCTCATCGTCTGGGAGTCCTTTAGGTGCCTTTTGGCAAACTCCAAGTGGGCTGTCATGTGCCTTTTACTGAGGAATGGCTTCCCTTTTGCTACTCTACCATAAAGGCCTGATTGATGGAGTGCTGCAGAGATGGTTGCCCTTCTGGAAGGTTCTCCCATCGCCACAGAGGAACTATGGAGTGACCATCGTGTTCTTGGTCACCTCCCTGACTAAGGCCCTTCTCCGATTGCTCAGCTTGGTGGTTCAAAATTTCTTCCATTTTAAGAATGAAGGAGGCCACTGTGTTCTTGGGGACCTTCAATGCTGCAGACATGTTTTGGTACCCTTCCCCAGATCTGTGCCTCGACACAATCCTGTCTCGGAGGTCTACAAACAATTTATTTGACCTCATGGCTTGGTTTTTACTCTGACATGCACTGTCAACTGTGGGACCTTATATAGACAGGTGTGTGCCTTTTCTAAATTATGTCCAATCAATTGAATTTACCACAGGTAGACTCCAATGAAGTTGTAGAAACATCTCAAGGATGATCAATGGAAACAGGATGCACCTGAGCTCAATTATCAAGTCTTATAGCAAAGGGTCTGAATGGTATTTCAACTGATCTTTTTTATACATTTGCAAACATTTCTAAACACCTGTTTTCGCTTTGTCATTATGGGGTATTGTGTATGTATATTGATGAGGATTTTTATTTATTTAATCAGTTTTAGAATAAGGCTGTAACGTAACAAAATGTGGAAAACGGGAATGGGTCTGAATGCACTGTATATAGTTATATTGATTTGTTTTACATTGATTCTCTGATCATTAGATTGGTTTACCCTGCTTATAATTGTCATTTTAACTCTGACCATTAACGGAGCAAAATTGATTTAATTTGTATTTGCAGCATAAATGCATGCGCGCACCCAGGTAAGCACACACACACTGACAGCTAAAAACTCTATTTCTTTATATCAAACACAGAGTAGAATAGTTTTTGAGACCGGAGGTCATAAACAGTAGTGAACCAATCTGTGGTTTCTCACTCTGTCAGACAAATTTCAAAAGGACATCCAATAATGAACGCTAGACTTTTCTGAACATTCCAACAGCTGTGGTCAAGGCTGTATTCCCTTTGTTTGTCACTGAAAGAGTCCAGGGATAGCTTTGCTGGGATGACATGCTGCCGGTTCTTTCAGGCATTTCAGACTAATATGTTTCAATTCCAAGAAGATCAGCTGAAGAGAACAAGCACTTTGATACAAATCTCTTCGGAAGACATTCGATTGTTTGAGGGAATATTTAGAATATTCTAAAGCCCTTTTTTATAATAGTTTGCAAATATATATTGCATTTATTAATTCAAGGGGTTTTCTTTATTTTTACTATTTTCTACATTGTATAGTAATAGTGAAGACACCGAAACTATGAAATAACACGTATGGAATCATGCAATAACCAAAAAAGTGTTAGACAAATCCAAATATACTCGAGATTCCGTCAAAGTAGCCACCCTTTGACTTGCTTACAGCTTTGCACACTCTTGGCATTCTAGCAACAAGCTTCATGATGTAGTCACCTGGAATGCAATTCAATTAACAGGTGTGATTAACAGCTCAAATAAGCAAAGAGAAATGACAGTCCATCATTACTTTAAGATATGAAGGTCAGTCAATCCGGAAAATTTCAATAACATTGAAAGTTTCTTCAAGTGCAGTCGCAAAAGCCAAGTTCCATGATGAAACTGGCTCTCATGAGAACCGCCACAGGAAAGGAAAACCCAGAGTCACCTCTGCTGCAGAGGACAAGTTCATTGGAATTAACTGCACCTCAGATTGCCACCCAAATAAATGCATCACAGTAACAAACACATCTCAACATCAACTGTACAGAGGAGATTGTGTGAATCAGGCCTTCATGGTCGAATTGCTGCAAGGAAACCACTACTAAAGGACACCAATAATAAGAAGAGACTTGCTTGGGCCAAGAAACACAAGCAAAGAACATGTCGGTTGAAATCTGTCCTTTGATCTGACGAGTCCAAATTTGAGATTTTTGGGTCCAACCGCCGTGTCTTTGTGAGACGCAGAGTGGGTGAACGGATGTTCTCCGCATGTGTGGTTCCCACCGTGAAGTATAGAGGAGGTGATGGTGTGGGGATGCTTTGCTAGTGACACTGATTGATTTAGAATTCAAGGCACCCTTAACCAGCATGGCTACCACAGCATTCTGCAGCGATACGCCATCCCACCTGGTTTGCGCTTTGTGGGGCTATCATGTTTTTCAACAGGACATGATGATGCTGCATCAGATGGCCTGGCCTCCACAATCACCCCCGACCTCAACCGAATTGAGATGGTTCAGAATGAGTTCGACCTCAGAGTGAATGAAAAGCAGACAACAAGTTCTCAGCATATGTGGGAACTCCTTTAAGACTGTTGGAAAAGCATTCCAGTGAAGCTGGTTGAGAGAATGCCAACAGTGTGCAAAGCTGTCATCAAGGCAAAGGGTGACTACTTTGAAGAATCTCAAATCTCATATATTTTGATTTGTTTAACACTTTTGATTGGTCACTACATGTCTTCACTTTTATTCTACAATGCAGAACATAGTAAAAATAACGAAAAACCCTTGAATGAGGAGGTGTGTCCAAACTTTTGACTGGTACTGTATATATTTACATATATTAGCAATGTTTTGTTTTCGCTGCTGTTAGTTGTCTAAATCCTCTCAGCCTTTGTTTCCCTGATCTTCCACTGAACCTTGTGAACATCTCTGACTATCTCTGCAGTCTTTTCCTATGAAGTTACCCTAGCAACTATGCAACAGCTGTAGAAATAACAGTGATAAACACTTTCATTGGACTCCTGGGGGTTATCCTCTCACCCATCAGGGGAATGGTATTTTGTATTTTATTAGGATCCCCATTAGCTGTTGCGAAAGCAGCAGCTACTCTTCCTGGGGTCCACACAAAACATGAAACGACATAATACAGAACATTAATAGAGAAGAACAACTCGAGAACAGAACTACGTTAATTTGAAACATCACACAGAAAGTATTCATACCCCTTGACTTATTCCACATTTTGTTGCGTTACAGCCCGAATTAAAAATTTATTAAAGTGATTTTTTTATCACCCATCTAAACACAATTCCCAAAAATGACAAAGTGAAAACAAATTTGTATAATTTTTTTCAAATTTATTGAAAATGAAATACAGAAATATCTCATTTACACAATTATTCACACACCTGAGTCAATACTTTGTCGATGTACCTTTAGCAGCGATTACAGTTGTCAGTCTGTTTGGGTAAATCTCTGAGATCTTTCCAGACCTGGATTGTATGACAAAATGATTCAAGCTCTGTCAAATTGTTTGCTGATCGTTGCTAGACAACCATTTTCAGGTCTTGACATTAGATTTTTAAATAGATTTAAGTCAACTGTAACTCGGCCACTCCGGAACATTCACTCTCTTCTTGGTAAGCAACTCCAGTGTAGATTTGGCCTTGTGGTTTAAGTTTTTGGAATTCGGCTCCTAGTGTTTAGTGGAAAGCAAACTGAACCAGGGTTTCCTCTAGGATTTTGCATGGGCTTTAGCTCCCTTCCATTTATTTTTTATTCTGAAAAACTCACCAGTCGTTAACGATTACAAGCATACCCATAACATGATGCAGCCACCACTATGCTTGAGAGTAGTACTCAGTAATGTGTTGTATTAGATTTGCCACAAACATAACACTTTGTATTCAGGACAAAAAGTGAATTGCTTTGACAAATGTTTTGCAGTGTTACAGTGTTATAGTCCCTTGTTGCATGTTTTGGAATATTTGTATAATGTACAAGCTACTCAATACTGCCCCCCAGCCATAAGAAGTTCATACAGAGAAGATAATAGCTCCAACTTCAGTCTCCCAAGTGGCACAATAGAAGGCACTGCATCGCAGGTGTGCCACTAGAGATTCTGGGATAGAATCCAGGCTCTGTTGCAGCCGAGCCATGACCGGGAGACCCATGGGGCGGCTCACAATTGACCCAGCGTCGTCCGAGTTGGGGGAGGGTTTGGCCGGCAGGGATGTCCTTGTCTCATCGCGCACTAGGGACACTGTTGCCAGGTGTACGGTGTTTCCTCCGACACATTGGTGTGTCTGACTTCTGGGTTAAGTGGGCATTGTGTCAAGAAGCAATGCGGCTTGGTTGGGTTATGTTTCGCAGCGATGAGACAAGACTGTAACTCCCAATTGCATACCATGAAATTGGGTAGAAAAAGGGGGTTTATATATCACATTTAACATTGTCTGTAAGCTTGAGTTAATTTGCACACAAAGAATCATACAATGATGGAAATACCTGTGTGTTGTCCTTGTTAATTCAGACAGAGAACAGCTCCAACTTCTTAATCATAGCCTCAATTTTGTCCCGGACATTGAATATAGATATATAGTTGAGGTCCCTGTAATGCTAGATTCAAATCATTCAGGCGAAAAAAAACATCACCCAGATAGGCCAGTCATATGAGAAACTCGTCATCATGCAAAGCAGTCAGACAATTGAAAATTATGGTCAGGGCCTCCCAGGTGGCGCAGTGGTTAAGGGTGCTGTACTGCAGCGCCAGCTGTGCCATCAGAGTACCTGGGTTCGCGCCCTGGCTCTGTCGTAACCGGCCGCGACCGGGAGGTCCGTGGGGCAACGCACAATTGGCCTCGCGTCGCCCGGGTTAGGGAGGGCTTGGTCGGTAGGGGTGTCCTTGTCTCGCGCACCAGCGACTCCTGTGGCGGGCTGGGCGCAGTGTGCGCTAGCCAACGTGGCCAGGTGCACTGTGTTTCCTCCGGCGCATTGGTGCGGCTGGCTTCCGGGTTGGATGCGCACTGTGTTAAGAAGCAGTGCGGCTTGGTTGGGTTGTGTATCGGAGGACGCATGACTTTCAACCTTCGTCTCTCCTGAGCCAGTACGGGAGTTGTAGCGATGAGACAAGATAGTAGCTACTACAACAATTGGATACAATGAAATTGGGGAAAAAAGGGGTAAAATTAAATAAAATAAAAATATGGTCAGTAAAGAAAACTTAAAGCTTGTCTCTCAATTAAAAAAAAAACATGTCAATACTTTGTCCCTTGATGACCAGCGCACTTCTGTATGTTGTAAAAGCGCTACATGGTCACTTCCCATATCATTGAATAATGCAGGAAATACACGAGAGGGGGCCTTGCTTTAACAAAGTTAACCATTTTCACTGTGGTGTCCAAAACGTATTTCAAGCTGTCAGGCATTCCCTTGGCAGCAAGAGCCTCTTGGTGGATGCTGCAGTGTACCCAAGTGGTGTCGGGAGCAACTGCTTGCACGCTCATTACCACTTCACTATGTCTCCCTGTCATGGCTTTTGTGCCATCAGCACAGATACAAACACATCTTGACCACCGAAGTCCATTTGATGTCACAAAGCTGTCCAGTACATTAAAAATATCCTCTCCTGTTGTCCTGGTTTCCAGTGGTTTGCAGAAGAGGATGTCTTCCTTAATTGACCCCCCATAAATGTATCGGACATACAGTTGAAGTCGGAAGTTTACGTACACTTAGGTTGGAGTCATTAAAACTAGTTTTTAACCACTCCAAAAATGTCTTGTTAACAAACTATAGTTTTGGCAAGTCGGTTAGGACGTCTACTTTGTGCATGACACAAGTCATTTTTCCAACAATTGTTTAAAGACAGACTATTTCACTTATAATTCAATGTACCACAATTCCAGTGGGTCAGAACTTTACATACACTAAGTTGACTGTGCCTTTAAACAGCTTGGAAAATTCCAGAAAATTATGTCATGGCTTTAGAAGCTTCTGATAGGCTAATTGACATCGTATGAGTCAATTGGAGGTGTACCTGTGGATTTCAAGGCCAACCTTCAACTCAGTGCCTCTTTGCTTGACATCATGGGAAAATCCAAAGAAATCAGCCAAGACCTTAGATTTTTTTTGTAGACCTCCATAAGTCTGGTTCATCCTTGGGAGCAATTTCCAAACACCTGAAGGTACCATGTTCATCTGTACAAACAATAGTACGCAAGTATAAACACCATGGGACCACGCAGCCTTCATACCTCTCAGGAAGGAGACGCATTGTGTCTCCTAGAGATGAACGTACTTTGGTGCGAAAAGTGCAGTTCAATCCCAGAACTACAGCAAAGGACCCTGTGAAGATGCTGGAGGAAACCGGTACAAAAGTATCTATATCCACAGTAAAACGAGTCCTATATCGACATAACCTGAAAGGCCGCTCAGCAAGGAAGAATCCACTGCTCCGAAACTGCCATAAAAAAGCCAGACTATGGTTTGCAGCTGCACATGGGGACAAATATCATACTTTTTGGTCTGGTCTGATGAAACAAAAATAGAACAGTTTGGCCATAATGACCATCAATATGTTTGGAGGAAAAAGGTGGAAGCTTGCAAGCCAAAGACCTGTATGTGTAGGGTACAGAGATGAGGTAGTCATTCAAAAGTAATGTTCAACACAATTATTGCACACAGAGTGAGTCCATGCAACTAATTCTGTGTCTTGTTTTGCAAGTTTTTACTCCTGAACTTATGTAGGCTTGTCATAGCAAAGGGGTTGAATACATATTGACTCAAGACATTTCAGCTATTTATTTTTAATTCATTTGTTATGTCTAAAAACGTAATTCCACTTTGACATTTATAGGTTATTGTGTGTAGGCCAGTGTCAAAAAAATCTCAATTTCATCCATTTTAAATTCAGGCTGTAACACAACAAAATATGGAAAAGTCTTTCTGAAGGCGCTGTAGGCTACATATCAATACACACACAAAAATATTTAAGGGCAAATGGGGGAGAGGCATTGTGCCGTGAGGTGTTGCTTTATCAGATTTTTTAAAACCAGGTTTGCTGTTCAATTGAGCAATCTGAGATGGGAGTTCCATGCAATCATGGCTCTATATAATACTGTATGTTTTCTTTAATGGGGTATGTCTGGTGGGGTGAGTGTGTGTCAGAGCTATGTGTAAGTTGACTATGAAAACTATTTGGAATTTTCAACACATCAATGTTTCTTGTAAAAAGAAGTGATGCAGTCAGTATCTTTACTTTTAGCAAAGAGAGACTGGCAGCATAGTATTGATATTAGACCTCTGATTACAGTGAAGCACAAGATGTGCCACTCTGTTCTGGGCCAGATGCAGCATAACTAGGTCCTCCTTTGCAGCACCTGACCATATGACTGGACAATAATCAAGATAAGATACAACTAGAGCCTGCAGGACTTGCTTTGTGGAGTGTGGTGTCAAAGAAGCAGAGCATCTCTTTGTAACGGAAAGACCTATTCCTGGCTTTACAACCATTGAATCAATATGTTTTGACCATGACTAAGGTAACACCAAGTCATTTAGTCTCCCCAACTTTCTTAACAGCCACATTATTCATTATCAGATTCAGCTGAGGTATAGAACTCAGGGAATGATTTGTACCAAATGCAATGCTCTTAGTTTTAGGGAATGGAGCATCTAAGCACATCCCTGACACTCAGACAGAGATGGGCTTTTAACAGGACTATGTTGAAGAAGAGATTTAGGAATATTGGGGAAGATTCATTCTTTCCGCAGTGCATAAGCTTGTTCCTCTCCCACAGAAAATCATGAAAAAGAGCTCTTGTATCCTAATCTAGGATGATAAAAAAGGGTCAAACATGTATCATATTTCACAATTAAAGCTGTTAATCTTTGGTTAATGGTTTAGCCATTAAAATGGAACACTCCCATGTTTTGTTTCATCTTCCAATATCAACAACAATGTGCTTTAACTAACAGCATTGTGAATTAAAATGGCATAGTATTGTGACAGTGTTCCAGAAAGTGTTAAACGGCAAAGAGAGAAAGGTTTTGTTGGCCAGAACTAGTTGTTCTCTGTGTACACATTTCTAGTCATACCTTAGCTGTGTATCTGATAGAAAATGTATCTGGAATTCCCCAAGGGGTCCGCATTCTCCTCCTTTCTTGTTTTGTTTGGGCTTCACACACTTGAACTCGGAAACTCTGTGCACTCAAGTGATTTAGATAAACTGGAATCTAGGCAGAGCAGTCAAGGGCTCTGAGGAAATACTACTGCACCCTTCCTTGTCAGGCTTTTAAAACATCCCAGATAAATGCATTCTTTATGGCTTGCACCTCTTCCTTGTGACTTCCTATCAGATGATAAAAGTGTCAATTCACATAGTATGTTAAATTACCTTAAATAATAATAATAATCTTGAACTGACTGCTTATGTCAATGCTTAGATTTCAGACGGTTCTCCCCACTGGGTTTTAGCTTTACCTGAACCTTTTATCAATTTCACAGTCATATTTTATATTTGATCCATTTCCCACTTTGAAATGTGAAGTTCTAAGCGTTCTATCAAATTCATTTCAAAATATGTATCCCAATGGGCAAAATGTTTCACATCGAGACCTTGGGACGATAAGGTTCTATCTGCGCCAAGCATCATTCTGAGATATTGAGCATCAACATTTTTACATCCCAGATCTCAGAATTTTTTGTAGTGAATTCTCCTTTCATAATCATTTAAGGTCTTCACCTTTAACGGTACCTAAACAAATATATATAATAATTTAGGGGGGTGCAATCGCAGATAGAACCTTAGGGTTCTGAAATGTCAACCTGGGTTCAACCATACGATTCTACCTGACACATTTACATTTAAGTCATTTAGCAGACGCTCTTATCCAGAGCGAAGTAGACATTCAAATGGATTTATGCAGATAGAACATTCTAGTTTTTCACTTAAAACATTCAACTTAACAGACATATGAATAACCATATAAAGATCAACTATATGTGACTAACTCATTTTTGACAAAAAATGTCAGCTAGGACCGTATAGTCCCAAGGTCAAGACACGCCATCTTGATGATGTCATTTTTCTGGTTGTTTTCTTGGTTGAGAATATTTTGTATAACCAGATTACCAACTGGTCACTGTTACCACCAGAGTAAAGATATATTTTTCATGAAAATATCAAGATGTCATGGAAAATAATTCATATGCTGGTTATCTGTGAACGTTTCTGGTCTGTTTGTCAACGTCACTGGTTGCTAAAGAGATGTTAACAAAAGTTTTACATTACCCTATACAACTAGTATACAATCTGACCATGACGTCATAAAAACATAATCAAATCTAAATTAAATGTATTTATGTAGCCCTTCTTACATCAGCTGATATCTCAAAGTGCTGTACAGAAACCCAGCCTAAAACCCCAAACGGCAAGCAATGCAGGTGTAGAAGCACGGTGGCTAGGAAAAACTCCCTTAGAAAGGTCAATAATGATGTCATTGTAACCACATTTTCCCCACTGGGATAGGTATTCTGTCAGTTGATGTGAAGTAGGGTTGAATGGCGGTTACCTCCCAAAACCACAGGTAACACCAAGTAATTTAGTCTCCCCAACTTGATCAACAGCCACATTATTCATTATCAGATTCAGGTGAGGTATAGAACTCAGGGAGAAACCAGGAAATTATAATGAATTACATCAACAGCATGACATGAAATGGAATTGTTCTATTGAAATTCAATGTCTAAATCTGGCTTCTCTACGGTCTTCTCTCTGCTCTCTGCATGATCAATCATCAATGCTCATGGTGGGGATAGACAGCCCATACCTGTATGGAGTGCAGTTCCTATCCACTACATGACCAAAAGTATGTGGACACCTGCTTGTTGAAAATATCATTCCAAAATCATGGGCATTAATATGGAGTTGGTCCCCCTTTGCTGCTATAACAGCTTCCACTCTTCTGGGAAGGCTTAGCCTGAATCATGAAAACAGCCCCAGACCGTTATTCCTCCTCCACCAACCTTTACAGTTGGCACTATGCATTAGAGCAAGTAGCATTCTCCCGGCATCCGCCAAACCCACATTCGCCTGTCGGACTACCAGGTGGTGAAGCTTGATTCATCACTCCAGAGAATGTGTTTCCACTGCTCCAGAATCCAATGGCGGAAAGCTTTACAGCACTCCAGTTGATGCTTGGCATTGTGCTTGGTAATCTTAGGCTTGTGTGCGGCTGCTCGGTCATTGAAACCCATTTCATGAAGCTCCCGACAAATAGTTATTGTGCTGACGTTGCTTCCAGAGTGTTGCAGCCGAGGACAGACTTTTTTTTATGTGCTTCAGCACTCAGCGATCCTGTTCTGTTAGCTCGTGTGGCCTACCACTACGCAGCTGAGCCGTTGTTGCTCCTAGATGTTTCCACTTCATAATAATAGCACTTACCTTTGGGATGTTTACAGTTGACCGGGACAACTCTAAAAGGGCAAAATTTGACGAACTGACTTGTTGGAAAGGTGGCATCCTATGACGGTACCACGCTGAATGTCACTGGGCTCTTTAGTAAGGCTAATCTACTGCCACTGTTGGTGTATGGAGATTGCATGGCTGTGTGCTCGATTTTATACACCTGTCAGCAACGGGTGTGGTTGAAATAGCTCAATCCACTCATTTGAAGGGGTGTCCACATACTATTGTATATTTAGTGTATTATCTCATCATTGCAACTTTTTTATTGTGATAGGTAGGCTTACATTTACTGCAGCATAGCCTATGCTACAGTAATAAAATGACCGAATGCGCGTCTAATTTACACATCTCCATCTGGCTTTTGGGGTAACCATATCTTTTACTTGTAAAGAGTTTTTTAAAATTACAGCTGCAGTTTTAAAACAGCCTTTCACTCAAATACCGTTGCTTTAAATCTCGCTCTCCGTCAATTCCATTCAAAGATTTGAAGATATCTTAGCCTATATAGCCATGGAAAATAGGGGTGCTGAGGGTGCTGCAGCACTCCCTGAAAAATCTGAATAATACAGTACCTTCAGCATTCAGACCCCTTGACTTTTCCCACATTTTGTTACGCTACAGCCTTATTCTAAAATGTATGAAATTATTTTTTCCCCCTCATCGATCTACACACAATGCCCCATAATGCTCAAGCAAAAACAGGTTTTTAGAAAACGGAAATATAACATTTACATAAGTATTCAGACCCTTTACTCAGTACTTTGTTGAAGCACCTTCGGCAGCAATTACAGCATAGGGTCTTCTACGCTACAAGCTTGGCACACCTGTATTTGGGGAGTTTCTCCCATTCTTCTCCTCTCAAGCTCTGTCAGGTTGGATGGGGAGTGATGCTGCACAGCTATTTTCAGGTCTCTCCAGAAATGTTAGATCTGGATCAAGTCCGGGCTCTGGCTGGGCCACTCAAGGACATTCAGAACTCCTGCGTTGGCTTGGCTGTGTGCTTAGGGTCGCTGTCCTGTTGGAAGGTGAACCTTCACCCCTGTCTGAGTTCCTGAGCGCTCTGGAGCAGGTTTTCATCAAGGATCTCTCTGTACTTTGCTCCGTTCATCTTTGCCTTGATACTGACTAGTCTCCCAGTTACTGCTGCTGAAAAACATCCTCACAGCATGATGCTGCCACCACCATGCTTCACCGTAGGGATGGTGGCAGGTTTCTGATGCTTGGCATTCAGGCCTTGCTTTCATCAGACCAGAGAATCTTGTCTCATGGTCTGAGAGTATTTAAGTGCTTTTTGACAAACTCCAAGTGGGCTGCAGAGATGGTTGTCCTTCTGGAAGGTTCTCCCATCTCCACTGAGGAACTCCATAGAGTGCTGTCAGAGTGACCATCGGGTTCTTGGTTATCTCTCTGACCAAGGCCCTTCTCCCCCGATTGCTCAGTTTGGCCGGGCGGCCAGCTCTAGGAAGAATCTTGGTGGTTCCAAACTTCTTCCATTTAAGAACGATGGAGGCCACTGTGTTTTGGGGGACCGTCAATGCTGCAGACATTTTTTGGTACCCTTCCCTAGATCTGTGCATCGACACAATCCTGTTCTGGAGCTCTACGGACAATTCCTTCCACCTCATGGCTTGGTTTTTGGTCTGACATGCACTGTCAACTGTGGGACCTTATATAGACAGGTTTGTGCATTTCCAAATCATGTCCAGTCAATTGAATGTACCACTTTTTCATAATGGGAATTCTTTATAAATTGATGAGAAAAATAAATAATTGAATCCATTTTAGAGTAAGGCAGAAATGTAACAGAATGTAAAAAAAGTCAAGGGGTCTGAATACTTTCCAAATGCACCGTATATATTTCTTCCACAAAAGTAGTGCACTGGGCCTTTACTAGTATTAGTGAACCGATATAGATGTCTGTAGCTGGTTTTTGGTCACTTTCTCATTATATAAACAGCAATGGTGAGATTAATTATACCACTATTCATGGCTTTGTTATGTGCTTTATTATGTGTGCCTGCATCGGCCACAGGCTACAAAAATACCATTTTTATTCGGGTGGGGGGGGGGGGTTCTATATCAGGCCCTATTATTTAAATTATACAATTGTATAACATTGAGGTCCATGAAAAGTACAATTAGGTACTTGAAAATGTCCTTGAATTTGACTTTCCAATGTCTATGAACCCTGCTTAAAGGATGTAGAGTCCTTGGCCTATGTTGTTGTATAGGTTAGGGGCAATTTGCATATATTCACTTTTATTCAAATGTGGAACTGCATGAAAATAATTTAAATGTTGATCCCAATGTCCCATATTGGCCCCATTATTTATAGAAAGACCCATGTGCACATCATAAATAATGTATGCGATGTACATGTTTAAATATGCAAGATGTAAAAGTAATAGTTCTGTTAAATGCCTCCTTCTGCTCCTCTGTGTGAAGTTGACAGCTGGGAAGCATTGTCTAATGCCCAAGGTCCAAGATGCCCAGGGTCCAAGATGCCCAAGGTCCAAGATGCCCAGGGTCCAAGATGCCCAGGGTCCAAGATGCCCAGGGTCCAAGATGCCCAGAGTCCAAGATCCCCAGGGTCCAAGATGCCCAGGGTCCAAGATCCCCAGGGTCCAAGATGCCCAGGGTCCAAGATGCCCAGGGTCCAAGATGCCCAGGGTCCAAGATGCCCAGGGTCCAAGATGCCCAGGGTCCAAGATGCCCAGGGTCCAAGATCCCCAGGGTCCAAGATGCCCAGGGTCCAAGATGCCCAGGGTCCAAGATGCCCAGGGTCCAAGATCCCCAGGGTCCAAGATGCCCAGGGTCCAAGATCATGTTTGATACTGCCTTTCCTTCATCTTCCTCCTGTCACTTACTACATCTTTTTACTTTCACTGAATCCTCTGCATTGTGTGTCACTTCACCTCATTGATGGAGCTGTTTGTTTGTGAACATGTGTGGCACGTATCACTAGAAGTGGTTAATTACAGTGTGGACATTAGTCATACATGTTAATAGTAGTTACTGTATATAGAGTATAATATATACCAGGGTTCCCCAGCTGTCGGTTATTTTATTTGGCCCCGCCAAGTTTTTTAATTTTTTTATTGTTGGACATAAAAAATGATAAAAACACCAGCAAATCAGCTCCAAGTGGATTTAATTTTGGAAATCTGTTCCAAAGTATTCTAGTAGCTTCTGTAGCTCAGTTGGTAGAGCATGGCGCTTGTAACGCCAGGGTAGTGGGTTCGATCCCCGGGACCACCCATACGTAGAATGTATGCACACATGACTGTAAGTCGCTTTGGATAAAAGCGTCTGCTAAATGGCATATATTATTATTATTATTATTATTTTTATGAATAATGACTAAATGATGTATACATTTAACGTAGAACTATAACTACCAGAATTCGATCCTGTCTGATGAAGAATGTTTGTACATAGGCAAAGAGGAAGTGTTAACAGACAACTTGTGACTACAGTGAAACTAACAACAGGAGAAATGTCTCGTCCCCATTCAGGGAGGGGAGAAACCATTGGACGTGCAGTGGATTGTGTATAATGTGGTAGCATATGAGAAGCAATATGTATGTGTTGGAATGGAATTGAAAAGCAGCTCTGTCATTGTCAGAGAGGAGGAGGGACATTTAGGGCGCTATGATGCTATGTGTGATATATAAACTAATGTACATGGTATTATGAGCAGAGCTCTCGAGAACAAACGTAACAGACTATTGTGGACTGTTTCATTTCAACCAGAACCTTACAACCTCTGGTTCACAGACTGAGAATTCCAATTGAAGTTCAGCTTATGAACCATGAGAACATAATTCTCCAAACATATTCTCACACATAATAGATACAGTTGAAGTCGGAAGTTTACATACAACTTAGCCAAATACATTTAAACTTAGTTTTCCACAATTCCTGACATTTAACCATAGTAAATTCCCTGTCTTAGGTCAGTTAGGATCAGCACTTTATTTTAAGAATGTGAAATGTCAGAATTAATAGTAGAGAATTATTTATTTCATCTTTTATTTCTTTCATCACATTTCCTGTGGGTCAGTAGTTTACATACACTCAAATAGTATTTGGTAGCATTGTCTTTAAATTGGTTAACTTGGGTCAAACGTTTTGGATAGCCTTCCACAAGCTTCCCACAATAGGTTGGGTGAATTTTGGCCCATTCCTCCTGACAGAGCTGCTGTAACTGAGTCAGGTTTGTAGGCCTCCTTGCTCCCACATGCTTTTTCTGTTCTGTCCACATATTTTCTATGGGATTGAGGTCAGGGCTTTGTGATGGACACTCCAATACCTTGACTTTGTTTTACTTAAGCTATTTTGCCACAACCTTGTGAAGTACGCTTGGGGTCATTGTCCATTTGAAAGACCCATTTGCGACCAAGCTTTAACTTTGTGACTGATGTCTTGAGATGTTGCTTCAATATATCCACATCATTTTCCTACCTCATGA
This sequence comes from Oncorhynchus gorbuscha, assembly GCF_021184085.1. Lineage (NCBI taxonomy): Eukaryota > Metazoa > Chordata > Actinopteri > Salmoniformes > Salmonidae > Oncorhynchus > Oncorhynchus gorbuscha. The sequence goes on along the minus strand of NC_060183.1, from coordinate 76,585,809 downwards.
TGCCATCTATTTTGTGAAGTGCACCAGTGCCTCCTGCAGCAAAGCATCCCCACAACATGATGCTGCCACCCCCGTACTTCACAGTTGGGATGGTGTTCTTCGGCTTGCAAGCCTCCCCTTTTTCCTCCAAACATAACGATGGTCATTATGGCCAAACAGTTCTATTTTTGTTTCATCAGACCAGATGACATTTCTCCAAAAAGTATGATATTTGTCCCCATGTGCAGTTGCAAACCGTAGTCTGCCTTTTTTTATGGCGGTATTGGAGTAGTGGCTTCTTCCTTGCTGAGCGGCCTTTCAGGTTATGTCGATATAGGACTCGTTTTACTGTGGATATAGATATTTTGTACCTGTTTCCTCCAGCATCTTCACAAGGTCCTTTGCTGTTGTTCTGGGATTGATTTGCACTTTTCGCACCAAAGTACGTTCATCTCTAGGAGACAGAACGTGTCTCCTTCTTGAGCGGCATACGGCTGTGTGTTCCCATGGTGTTTATACTTGCATACTATTGTTTGTACAGATGAACGTGGTACCTTCAGGTGTTTGGAAATTGCTCCCAAGGATGAACCAGACTTGTGGAGGTCTACAATTTTCTTTCTGAGGTTTTGGCTGATTTCTTTGGATTTTCTCATGATATAAAGCAAAGAGGTACTGAGTTGAAAGGCAGGTCTTGAAATACATCCACAGGTACACCACAGGTGTAAAAAATACATCCACAGGTACATCCACAGGTACACTCATATGATGTCAATTAGCAAGCTTATAAAGCCATGACCTCATTTTCTGGAATTTTCCAAGATGTTTAAGGGCACTGTCAACTTAGTGTATGTAAAGTTCTGACCCACTGGAATTGTGATACAGTGAATTATAAGTGAAATAGTCTGTCTGTAAACAATTGTTGGAAAAACAACTTGTGTCATGCACAAAGTAGATGTCCTAACTAACTTGCCAAAACTATAATTTGTTAACAAGACATTTTTGGAGTGGTTGAAAAACTAGTTTTAAAGACTCCAACCTAAGTGTATGTAAACTGTGTATACTCACCAGACAGTTTATTAGGTACACTACCCTATTCACGAATATGGACCGCTCCTACAGACAGTGAGTCACGTGGCCGTGGCTTGTTATATAAAGCAGGCAGACAGGCATCAAGGCCTTCAGTTTCTGTTCGATTGAATGTTAGAATGGGCAAAACAAGTGATCGAAGCGACTTTGAGTGTGGTATGATCGCCGGTGCCAGGCTCGCCAGATCCAGTATCTCCTGGGCTTTTCACACACAACAGTGTCTAGGGTTTACCGAGAATGGTGCGACAAACAAAAAACATCCAGTCAGCGGCAGTCCTGTGGGCGAAAACAGCTTGTTGATGAGAGAGTTTGAATGAGAATGGCAAGAATTGTACAAGCTAACAGGTTGGCCACAAACAGACAAATAACGTTGCAGTACAACAGTGGTGAGCGGAACAGCATCTCAGCACAACTCATCAATCCTTGTCACAAACTGGCTATTGCAGCAGACTCCTAATCACGGCCGGTTGTGATACAGCCTGGAATTAAACCAGGGACTGTAGTGACGCCTCTAGTACTGAGATGCAGTGCCTTAGACTGCTGCGCCACTTGGGAGCCCTATTTGGTAAAAGACCAAGTCCATATTATGGCAAGAACAGCTCAAATAAGCAAAGAGAAATGACAGTCCATCATTACTTTAAGACATGAAGGTCAGTCAATCCGGAAAATGTCAAGAACTTTGAAAGTTTCTTCAAGTGCAGTCACAAAAACCATCAAGCTCCTTGATGAAACTGGCTCTCATGAGGAAAGGAAGACCCAGAGTTACCTCTGCAGAAGAGGATAAGTTCATTGGAGTTAACTGCACCGCTTAAAAAACAGACACATCTCAACATCAACTGTTCAGAGGAGACTGCATGAATCAAGGCCTTCATGGTCGAATTGCTGCAAAGAAACCACTACTAAAGGACACAGATAAGAAGAAGAGACTTTCTTGGGACAAGAAACATGAGCAATGGACATTAGACCGGTGGAAATCTGTCCTTTGGTCTGAGTCCAACTTTGAGATTTTCTGTTTCAACTGCTGTGTCTTTGAGAGACACAGAGTAGGTGAACGGATGATCTCCACATGTGTGGTTCCAATCGTGAAGCATGGAGGAGGAGGTGTGATGGTGTGAAGGTGCTTTGCTGGTGAAACTGGTGAAAAGCAGCCAACAAGTGCTCAGCTTATGTGAGAGCTCCTTCAAGACTGTTTTTGAAAAGCATTCCTCATGAAGCTGGTTGAGAGAATGCAGAGAGCATGCAAAGCTGTCATCAAGGTAAAGGGTGGCTACTTTGAAGAATCTCTATAACTATAACTGTAACTAACTATAAAATATATTTGGATTTGTTTAACACTTTTTTTTGATTACTACATGATTCCATATCTGTTATTTCATAGTTTTGATGTCTTCACTATTATTCTACAATGTAGAAAATAGAATAAATAAAGAAAACCCCTTGAATGAGTAGGTGTATCCAAACATTTGACTGGTACTGTATATGTAAAAAATAAATACAAAAATAACAAATGTTTCCTGATCTTTCTTATATCTCTCAGATATAGGACAGACACTTTCAGGACTACAAACTTAGCAGTCAGGACTATCTGTTATTCAAAATGTGTTTCTATGGGCTAATAGCAGTCAGGACTATCTTTAGTTTTATGGGGAGGGACTATCTGTTGTTCCATGTAGTGAATCTGTTATTCAATGTGTTTCTATGGGCTAATAGCAGTCAGGACTATCTGTTATTCAATGTGTTTCTATGGGCTAATGGCAGTAAGGACTATCTGTTATTCAATGTGTTTCTATGGGCTAATAGCAGTCAGGACTATCTGTTATTCAATGTGTTTGTATGGGCTAATGGCAGTAAGGACTATCTGTTATTCAATGTGTTTCTATGGGCTAATAGCAGTAAGGACTATCTGTTATTCAATGTGTATGTATGGGCTAATAGCAGTAAGGACTATCTGTTATTCAATGTGTATGTATGGGCTAATAGCAGTAAGGACTATCTGTTATTCAATGTGTATGTATGGGCTAATAGCAGTAAGGACTATCTGTTATTCAATGTGTATGTATGGGCTAATAGCAGTAAGGACTATCTGTTATTCAATGTGTATGTATGGGCTAATAGCAGTAAGGACTATCTGTTATTCAATGTGTTTCTATGGGCTAATAGCAGTAAGGACTATCTGTTATTCAGTGTGTTTCTATGGGCTAATAGCAGTCCGCACCAACATTTTTTGCTTCACATTGTTTTTATATGGACTACCGTTCAAAAGTTTGGGGTCACTGAGAAATGTCCTTGTTTTTTAAAGAAAATAACATTTTTTGTTTCAAATATTAAAATAACATCAAATTGATCAGAAATACAGTGTAGACATTGTTAATGTTGTAAATGACTATTGTAGCTGGAAACAGCTATTTTTTAAATGGAATATCTACATACTATAGGCGTACACAGGTCCATTATCAACAACCATCACTCCTGCGTTCCAATGGCATGTTGTGTTAGCTAATCCAAGTTTATCATTTTAAAATGCTTATTGATAATTAGAAAACCCTTTTGCAGACACCTCACAAGTCCTCATCTGGCAGCTTCATTAAATACTACCCGCAAAACACCAGTCTCAATGTCAACAGTGAAGAGGAAACTCCGGGATGTTGGCAGAGTCCCCTGTCCAGTGTCTGTGTTCTCTTGCCCATCTTTTATGTTTATTGGCCCATCTGAGATATGTCTTTTTCTTTCCAACTCTGCCAGGAAGGCCAGCATCCCGGAGTCGCCTCTTCGCTGTTGATGTTGAGACTGGTGTTTTGCGGGTACTATTTAATGAAGCTGCCAGTTGAGGACTTGTGAGGTGTCTGTTTGTCAAAGTAGACACTCTAATGTACTTTTCCTCTTACTCAGTTGTGCACCGAAGCCTCCCACTCCTCTTTCTATTCTGGTTAGAGCCCGTTTGCGCTGTTCTGTGAAGGTAGTACTCAGCGTTGTATGAGATCTTCAGTTTCTTGGCAATTTCTCGCATGGAATAGCCTTCATTTCTCAGAACAAGAATAGACTGACGAGTTTCAGAAGAAGGTGCTTTGTTTTTGGCCACTTTGAGCCTGTAATCAAACCCAGATACTCAACTAGTCTTAAGAAGGCCAGTTGTATTGCTTATTTTATCAACACAACAGTTTTCAGCTGTGCTAACATAATTGCAAAAGGGTTTTCTAATGATTAATTAGCCTTTTAAAATGATAAACCAGGATTAGCTAACACAACGTGCCATTGGAACACAGGAGTGATGGTTGCTGATAATAGGCCTCTGTGCGCCTTTGTAGATATTCCATTAAAAAATCAGCCGTTTTGAGCTACAATAGCCATTTACAACATTAACAATGTCTATGCTGTAATTATGATTAATTTGATGTTATTTTAATGGACAAAAAATGAGCTTTTCTTTCAAAAACAAGGACATTTCTAAGTGACCCCAAACTTTTGAACGGAAGTGTATATATTTTTTATACTTTAAGAGGTCTTAAAATTCAAAAACAAATACCTAAATGATCCTTGGTATGACCTTAAAATAATTTCCTGTTGCTGCATGATTCTTTTCCTGCTGTAGCAAATTGGTAAATGCTGCAGATGTCAGCTCAAGCATCTCAGCCAAGAGGGGCTAAGTTCCTCATGTAATCAGAAGGCTGTTGATTGACTTCTCTGGCTTTAACCTCATTATCTGTCAAGTGGGGATTCACCCTAGTCCCTAAAGTGCAATCCTCTTCAGTTAGTCAGCTACACCAGAGATAATGATACAATGTGTAAGCAAGGTATAGATGCGGTAAAGAGGTCAATTGAACTCGACAGGGAAAGGGACGTGGAGGAAAGATCCCGAATCTCCCCCCATCAAAATGATCCTACATTTAGGCTATTGTATATATGTGTATTACACACTATGTTGAGGTAAAAATCGGATAATAATGTTTGTATGGATGGATGTCAACCCCAACACAACGTCATCAGTACCAATCAGCTGCATTTAATTTTAAAACAACTTTGACTACCACTGATTTTTGTACGTTAGCTATGTTAACCAGTTTACACAACAATGAGATTATTGTGGGTGGTCCGATTAATAAATTAATTTGATTAAAACGTTTACATGCTTTGCAAGAAGAACGATTTCGCTAATAATCCTGTTTACATGGATACATGTGAAATCATGCAAATAAACGTTTTACCACAGCAACCATTCATATTTGATTCTGAGTAGAAGTAGTTTTCACAAACTTTATAAGATGCATACACTCAGTTGTTTCTGAACTCACTTCACTCGTGCTAAAGCACGTTCCTGCATCTACAGGAACGCCCCACCTCAAGCATCCCATTGGTTCCTGTTGAGCTAGCAAGCCTGCTAATTAGCGATACTGTGCACACGGTATCACCCCCTCCTCCCGCCTGCTGTGTACCGGAGAAAACCGTGCCCGACAGGTGGGGGAAAAAGACACTGTCTCCCGATGATGCCACCTGCCGACCGCTAGCTATTTTGGTACACAGCAGGGGGAGGCGGGGGTGACACTGTGCTAGCTAGCTTGCTAGTTAGTTAGCACATGGTGTCGTGCCCGCCTCCTGTGTACCGGAGTCCTCCTTAGGGCAAACTGGCTAAGCTAACACACAGTGTCCTTTGCTCCTGCCTGCCGAACACCTGTCCTCGCATGCCGTTAGCAGAACAGTATCTGACAGGCGGGGGCTAAGGACACTAGCGGTGTGTACTAGCTCGCCTCTTCTTCTGTGGGGTTTACCGGCAGTTGGCATGCAATGTTAATAAGTCCAAAAATGGATGTAGCAACTGCTGACTGCCCTTTTAAGGTATGTACATGTCTTAATGATTGGACAGAATGCTCAGAAAACCATATTTTTTAAATCGTCGAATGCTTACTTTGGCCAATTTAAGTGAAGTGTTTACATGACTATTACATAATCTGCCTACTGCCATAATCAGTTTGATATGAAATGATTACTATGCATGCAATTGACCCGTTTACCTAATCTATTTGCTGATTATGTCAAGAGGAATGTATGACAGGAATGTGGACAGTGCATGTATCCAGGGAACATGCCCGGGCATGTCCATGAAACTGACAAAACGCTGAGGACACAGGAACAATATCATGGAGTTGTGAACTATAGGGCATTATGGTTAATTGCAGGAAGAGAAACACTGTGTTTTAGAACCAACTGCATGTCCTCAGTTAATCCTATTAAATATTCAGACCCCAAAAACATAAAAGATAATAACACCAGCCTCATAACAATTTTAAAAGTTATATTTTTGAATTCAAAACAGACAGAAGGCAGATCATTGTCCATTCTCGTTATCGCTTGTCACTGAAAGTTAAACAATGGGGGCAAATGTATCTCTGAGGAGTCTCTGTTAGTCAGCAGTAGGAACATGTCCCATGAATCACACTGTCAGCCCAATGAGCCCCTAGTAAACTACCAGCTTAGAATTCTTCATCATTTATGTTTGTAGGGGTACCAGAACAAAAACACTATTGATATCAGTATCAACCACCAGGGCCAAGTAAAACATTACTTTTGCCCTCCGCCCAGAATCTCCCGTTCTGTGCAACCAACGCCAACTTTTCTTTTAATTTCCCAATATTCTATTTTCTGTATTTTATTTGGGATTATAGGACAGCATTTGACAAGCAATACATGTATTATTAATCCTTATTGCGTACTCATTTTGTATCTCCATTGAACATATGGAGATGGGGCGGCAGGGTAGCCTAGTGGTTAGAGCATTGCAAGTTCAAAACCCCGAGCTGACAAGGTACAAATCTGTCGTTCTGCCCCTGAACAGGCAGTTAACCCACTGTTCCTAGGCCGTCATTGAAAATAAGAATTTGTTCTTAACTGACTTAACTAGTTAAATAAAGGTAACGACAACAAAAAAAACACATAAGTGCCGTGTTGCACAGAAATGATCAATAGCGGGGATTTAGGGTCCAATTCAATAAGATCCGCTTTAGCTGACATCCGCATAGCTAATGTATTGATGGTGTTGGAACTGTGTTAGAGCTGTTAAATCCACAAGTGGTTCCTGGCATTATACCTAAAGCGGACAATACCATTGGCTGCAGTCGTACTCAAATAAATCCAATGCAGTCTTGTTTACAAGTTGGAACACTGGAATGTAAGATAAAAAAATATACATCTCGATTAAGCTGATAGAAATCCTTATTTATGATTTTTCAATTAGACTGTAAATATTTCTATATACTCTACACTTTCTCATTCTGAACTTCTAACTTGAGTATGGCGGGTGTGGCTTTGTGGCAATGAGAGTAGCTGCTCACCAATTTGACAGCTCCAAGCAGTGTCTGCAAGCAGTTCCACCTCCTACACACCTGGTGTCTGCTATCGCTGGTTAATGCTTTGCTTTATCTGTTTGAATCTAGGTCTTCGTTTTTACTCCAGACACTACATACTATGCCACACCATTGAAGTTGGCAAAGAACAGTTTAAGGAGAATTTACCTGATTTACCTGGCAGTAACATGTATCGTGTGTCCTGATCTTGTCTACATTCTAATCTCTCAAATAGGATAGTGACAAGATAGTCAAATGTCTCTTATCCGTCCACTGTGAAATATTGTCACTCGATTTCCTGGTCCCTCCATGGATAGAAATAATTTCAGATTCTTACAAAATAATATGTATCTATTTATTTTGACACATATTGATCCCCTAAATCAAGAGCGTCACCTGTCAATGATTTTAGAGGACACACAGTGTACGAATAAGAGACCCATTTAATACCATGTGTAGGTGCAACAGCTATAATGTGGGCATCGAAATGTGGATAAGTTCAAGAGAAAGTACCCATGTTATGTTAACACCCGGTATAAACAAGGCTTTTAAGAAATGACTGTGATTCGAACTTCATGACCACCTCCGGAGGTTGTCGGGTGAGTTGATTGGATGGAAGCTCAGTGGGCAAGCCTTAGAGTGACAGGTCAGTGAGTGGAGTTCACAGGTGAGAATCAAATTGTAAGAGGCCTTGCAGGAGGCAGGTTGGAGGTGGATGGGAGGGTGTTACGTGTGACCCGCAAGGTTTCCAGTTCAAATCCCATTTGCGACATTTGTTTTCCAGCCTTACTCAAAATTCTTACCTAAATTACATTTCTAATCTACCAACTTTTTCAGTTTCGGGCTGAACAGTTTAAACATGTGGGAAAATGTAACTGGTGCCCGTGGAGGACCAGAACCTGCCTACCCTGCCTTTCTAAGGTCTCCGAAAGCCAAGTTAACAAAACAGATCGCCGACCATTTTGAATCCCCCCGTACCTTCTCCGCGATGCAATCTGGTTTCCGAGCTGGTCATGGGTGCACCTTAGCCAAGCTCAAGGTCCTAAACGATATCATAACCTCCATCGATAAAAGACAATACTGTGCAGCTGTATTCATAGGCCTGGCCAAGGCTTTCCACTCTGTCAATCACCACATTCTTATTGGTAGACTCAACAGCCTTGGTTTCTCAAATGACTGCCTCGCCTGGTCACAAACTACTTCTCAGATAGAGTTCAGTGTGTCAAATCGGAGGGCCTGTTGTCCGGACCTCTGGCAGTCTCTATGGGGGTGCAACAGGGTTAAATTCTCGGGCCGACTCTTTTCTCTGTATACATCAATGATGTCGCTCTTGCTGCTGTTGATTCTCTGACCCACCTCTACGCAGACGATACCATTCTGTATACATCTGGCCCTTCTTTGGACACTGTTAACTAACCTCCAGACGAGCTTCAATGCCATGCAACTCTCCTTCCGTGGCCTCCAACTGCTCTTAAATGCAAGTAAAACTAAATGCATGCTCTTCAACCGATCGCTACCAGCACCTACACGCATGTCCAGCATCACTACTCTGGACGGTTCTGAATTAGGTATTTGTAGATTCCTATTTCGCAACAAAGCCTCCTTCACTCATGCTGCCAAACATACCCTTGTAAAACTGACTATCCTACCAATCCTTGACTTCAGCGATGTCATTTACAAAATAGCCTCCAACACTCGACTCAGCAAATTGGATGCAGTCTATCACAGTGCCATCCGTTTTGTCACCAAAGCCCCATATACTACCCACCACTGCTACCTGTATGCTCTCGTTGGCTGGCCCTCGCTTCATATTCTTCGCCAAACCCACTGGCTCCAGGCTATCTATAAGTCTTTGCTAGGTAAAGCTCCGCCTTATCTCAGCTCACTGGTCACCCTAGAAGCACCCACCCGTAGCACACTCTCCAGCAGGGATATCTCACTGGTCACCCCCAAAGCCAATTCTTCCTTTGGCCTCCTTTTCTTCCAGTTCTCTGCTGCCACTGACTGGAACGAACTGCAAAAATCACTGAAGCTGGAGACTCATATCTCCCTCACTAACTTTAAGCACCAGCTGTCAGAGCAGCTCACAGATCACTGCACCTGTACATAGCCCATCTGTAAACAGCCCATCCAACTACCTCATCCCCATACTGTTATTTCTATTTTTGCTCCTTTGCACTGCAGTATCTCTACTTGCACATACATCTTCTGCACTATCACTTCAATGTTCAATTGCTAAATTGCAATTATTTCACCACTATGGCCTATTTATTGCCTTACCTCCCTTATCTTACCTCATTTGCACACACTGTATATATACTTTTTTTCCTATTGTGTTATTGACTATGTTTGTTTATTCCATGTGTAACACTGCTTTGCTTTATCTTGGCCAGGTCACAGTTGTAAACAAGAACTTGGCCGAAATAAATAAATAAAAGGCACTAGGCTAGGTACTGGAAGGTCACAGGTTCTAGTCTTGTGGATTCCCTTTCTCAAAAAAGGCATATTTATAGTCCTTGCATTAAGATGTGCTTTTCATGATCTGATCAAGACAACCCAATCATTATTTGTTCAATTGAAATGCATTCCTGTGTTTGATCTTGTCATGCATGTTCCACAACAGTAACTTTCACACCTGTGATTAGCTGCTTTCATTCTCTCCTTGTGCTGATAATGGCTTGACATGACAGAATATCAGTTTTGGCCTTTATTTTAACAACCAAGTTAGTGTGCTGCTCTTACATACGTGTACAACTGTAGTCATGTTTATGAAACAATTGGTATGGCGACAATCACTACAAAAAAAAGTTTAGCATAATATGTATGGTTATGGAAAATGTTTAGGACAGAGACAAATGCTTTGAGGTGGTGGCCCTCAAACAAACACAAAACATTGGTTTAATATTTTAATTTAAAAAAAAAAAAGTACTCAAGGTTTTCATGGTGTATTTACATAAAATTCGAAAGACACCTTGGTTTGGAAGCAATGCATCATGGGGTATGTAAAGCCGAGATTGACAGGAGATTTAGTTCTGGTTTCTAGCCACACAGCTAATCAGTGTACACGCAAAGTACTTGTGCCTTTTTAGGTTTTAATATTTGTATATGTTGAATAACAGAGCGGTTATCAATGCTAAGAGGCAAAGAGAGATTTGACCCCATAATGAAGTCAAAATATATAAAAGGCAAACACATGCTTATAAAAGATAAAAGTTCCGATCTTTTCAAATATATACCAAACAAATATATAAAACACTGATTAAAATATAGAATCTGTATTTAAAAGATAACATAAGGCCCACAAAATAAATAAACAATAAATAAATAAATAATATAAATACAAAAAAAAGAGTTGATAAATTTCAGATTGGGACATCACTAGAAACTAATTTAGGGCCAAAAAAAGCCTTTATACCAGTGTCATGCCAATGCTGGCAACAATCAGATTGGCATTAGAGTAGATTGTTTTGATGAAATTACCTTTCGGAAACACTGAATCTTAACGGTTTGGTTATGAAGCCCGAAAAGTAGTAAAGAAAACGTGTCTAGTTACCTATTCATTCTAGTGATACATTATTGGTGACATTCTTCGACAGGGTACGACTTCTCATGGAACCATATTTCATGTGGTTCATGTCTAGCATGACTCCTGAACGTATCCTTGGGATATAACTTACTATATAATAAAATAGGCGATAATGTCGATAATATTACACAGATAACTTTACGTACTAACACAAAGTCAGACAGTTGAAAACAAATATGCACTATATGAACACAAAGGAACACTTTGGGTAATGTAACATTTTACATGAATGTTTGGAAGGACCCAAAAAAATCTGAAGTTGACTAATGTATTAAAACACAGTTGAAACAAATGAAAAGGCTCTCGCTATCTACCTTATTTCAAAATGGTGCTTCAGCTTTGATCCCCACAATGCATTACTTAGGAACCCACGGGTGTGTTGTTGAAAGACTGAACACGTGAGCCATATATTCAATCATTCATTCAGTACATATCTCCACAAATCATTCATTCGGGTACATATCTCCACAATCATTCATTTGGTACATATCTCCACAATTTGGACTTGCAAATCATGATATTGAGAGCAAGAATCTTAGAGTATTGCTTAACCAGAGATGACTAAACACATAAGTTACTTCTCATCTGACCATCTGGCTTTAGAAGAAAATGTGTTCCATTATATAGAACGCAATATATAGAGGATAGATATAGAGAGCATTCATTCAATAATGGGATGTATCACATGTCCCGAGACTACATCTAACAGTTACCCAATTATCTGAAAATAATAACCAAATCAACTTTGACTTCATTCATGCTTCTAGTATCAACGTATTGATACAAGTTAATCAGATTACACATTCAACATTCTTCCTAGCTGATTGCCTTGGTAACCAATATATTATTATGATAGCTAATGGTCCAAGAAAAGCATTAAAACAACAAACAAAAAAATTCCAATTCAAATGTTATTTTACCATTTAAAATCAACCAAAAGGTGAGTGGGAAAATCTTGAAAATCTGTATAATAATATTTGGGTGTTGTGTTAGCTAGATAAACACTAAATACTCTGTTGTATGCACCTCTGTTAGTAGGTTAGGAATGCATTACTGTAAATGAGGTGAAAACCACATGCCCATGAACACATAAGCAACGCCACTGTATGGAGCTTAGGGTTAGGAGCCAGTTCATACAGGTCATTATAGTAAATGCATACTATAGTGCTGGTGGATATTTTTGTTTTCAGAGTGGAGTAGAAATGTCAACAGGGAGATGAAAGTCGTGAATATATGGGCCAGAGGCATGCAGTTCCCATAAGCACACCAAACGGAAATGAAAGGCACCATTGATATTTTTCTCCATTGAAATACTGCGAACCATTGCTACATACTAGTTTATTCCACTTTCTTCCATGACATGAACACGTACACATTTTTTTATTTATAAAAGACTTTATTCACTACTTCGCTAAAATACGTTTTTTTATTTATATATATCTTTTTTTATTATTTTCCCCGCAAATACTTTAAGTTATAGAAAATAAAGGTTTAATAGTGACATTTCTTTGAATCTGACTGAAGTATTTTTGTAAGCTATCTTTTTCATTTTATACAGCAATTGGATCTTGGTTGGAGATGACGCTGGATATCCTGGCTTGCAGGTTGTCCTGTGGGGAGAGTCGGAGTGCTAGGTTAGTCCTGCTGCCATCTGCGAGAGGTTCCCCACTTATAGCCATGGGGTTCTGGAAGCTCAGGAAGGGTGTGTCCTCTCCCACACGCTCCTCCTCCATCTCGCTCTCCGTACTGCTACCTAGGTCGATGGTCTCCTTGTTGTGGCCTGCTGCAAGGCCATTGGGCTTTGTTCTATTGGCCCGACGGCCGTTGCTGTTCTTGGCAAGTTTCTTAGGAAGGCTCTGCGGGGGAATGGGCGTTACTGTTGTGGCGGAGCCGACCACCTCATACTCCTGCGTGGTCTCATAGTCGTCGTCCTCAACGATCCTCAGCGGGCTGGGCGGGGGACTGTGGGCCTCTTGGCCGTGGTTGTAGTGGGCAGACTTCCTCTTAGACTGACTGATGTGGTGGTCGGGGTGCGGCTGGGTGGTGAACAGCAGGGGGCGCTCCTCCTCGCCAGAGGGGCTGACGGCCACAGAGGGGACCGAGGTGGCCAGGCTGGACAAGGGGGCCGACATCTCAGAGGGAGGGGAACCCGGGGTCACGGGAGAGAGCAGCTCCACAGGAGACAGGCGGGTTGGGGTGGTCATCGCTGACACATACCTGACAGGCAGATCCAAGAGAGAATCCTCAATCAATTAGGAACAGAAAACACAAGTGTATTCACTAATACACCACAACCAGAATCAGTAATAAGAACCCATTTTGTTAAAGTAGCTTTAGCTCCACTACATTCCTGGTACAGTCTGAGCTTTAGCTCATCACATATATGGCTTTAGCTAAGTGAAATAAATCCATAACAATGGATTTTGTGTCCTATAGGTATGTACAGTCAAATTGTCAAGGGCACATCCGATGAGCGTAGGCTCCTCACCGGTCTCAAATAGTCTTTCATTTCTCACCGGATATCTACATGGTCTGGTTCAGGATACACATTCATTCATAATCCATTTCAGAAATCAGCTGTAGGACTGTATAGGCCTTTCTCCTGGAATGTGTGTTGAGGACAGAGACACTGAACTGAAGAGCACTGGCCAGTCATTAGGGTTAGAATTAGGGTTGTCTCCGTCTGCCCTGGCCAGTCATTAGGGTTGTCTCCGTCTGCCCTGGCCAGTCATTAGGGTTGTCTCCGTCTGCCCTGGCCAGTCATTAGGGTTAGAATTAGGGTTGTCTCCGTCTGCCCTGGCCAGTCATTAGGGTTGTCTCCGTCTGCCCTGGCCAGTCATTAGGGTTGTCTCCGTCTACCCTGGCCAGTCATTAGGGTTGTCTCCGTCTGCCCTGGCCAGTCATTAGGGTTGTCTCCGTCTGCCCTGGCCAGTCATTAGGGTTAGAATTAGGGTTGTCTCCGTCTGCCCTGGACAGTCATTAGGGTTGTCTCCATCTGCCCTGGCCAGTCATTAGGGTTGTCTCCATCTGGCCTGGCCAGTCATTAGGGTTAGAATTAGGGTTGTCTCCGTCTGCCCTGGACAGTCATTAGGGTCGTCTGCCCTGGCATGTCAGAGTGATGTGCACAGACGGGTTCTCTCAGACTCAGTCGACCTGTGACCTCAGAGACAGGTGTGCTACCTGCTGTGCTGTCTGCAGCTCGACTGACAACACAGGTACACCTGCGCTCATCAGCAACACATTGATTTACTAATGGGTACTTATGAAGTCATCATTGTCCATTAGCTTTGATCTAGGAGGGCATGTGAAGTCTAAATATAGGACAGCTCATAAGGAGACCTCTGCTAATAATAATAATAATAATAATAATAATATATGCCATTTAGCAGACGCTTTTATCCAAAGCGACTTACAGTCATGTGTGCATACATTCTACGTATGGGTGGTCCCGGGGATTGAACCCACTACCCTGGCGTTACAAGCGCCATGCTCTACCAACTGAGCTACAGAAGGACCACCCAAACACTAATTCAGAAGACCAAGATAACATGGCAATACCACAAATCTTGGATTCAATCTTGGTTTACTGTTATATTCATAAATAAATGCCATAATTTATAAAATGCATGTTATTTTCTAAAAATGATCACCAAGTATAATCCTTAAAATATAGCTGATTATTCAGTGGATATCTCTGTACAACTCAGATAACTCGAAGTAGGGGACACCATCATTAATTACAAACCCTCCATTAGGTGTATGGGCTGAAGGGCGGTTGTAGTGCATAGCGTAGCGTAGCAACATGAGCTCCAGATGTCTTTCTCCTACCTCTCACTGTACGGAGAGTCCCTGTAGGAGTCTGGCGTGTCTCCAGAGTTCTTTAGGTAGGCACTCAGGTCTCTGGCGCCACCTGTGGCGTTCAGACGACCCCGGTGACTGGGTGTGGCGTGCCGGCTGTTCTCTCCCGATGACTTCACCAAGACAGAGCGGCTGTCGGAGAGGGCACTCTCGCTGTGGCCGTTACTACAGCTGAAGAGCGAGAGAGCGAGACAGAGGAGAATGAAGAGGGGAGACAGAAGAGAATGAATTGCTTCTCTTAAATGAGGTCAAAACAATGGCCACTTCCGACAATGACATAAGCTGTAAACACTGTAAATCATGTCTATTGCAGACCTGGGTTCAAATACTATTTGAAATAATTTAAAATACTTCAACTGGGCTTGTTTGAGCTTGCCTGGCTTAATGGACCAATGCTTACTCCACCCATCTGGCACTTCAGGCAGGCTAGAGCAAAAGCACAAAGTATTTGAATTATTTAAAATAGTATGTGAACCCAGGTCTGCTCTACTTTAATGTATAGTTAGAGACACTGGCCTATAAAAAACCCACAAGACACTTTGACCTGCACATTGCTCTACAAGTTCTCTGGAAACCTCATCAATTCTCCCTGAGCCTTGGTTGTCCCATACTAGCTAATGACGCACCACCGTACATTATCCCCTGAGGTTTTGCTTGTGCAATCTGATATCACAGAACTGCAGTCCCTGGATTCATAAAGTGTCTCAGAGTTCTGATCTAGGATCAGTTATTTATTTTAAAATCATCATGGTTAAGGGGTATGAGCCGTGGGACCTGATCCTAGATCAGCACTCCTACTCTGAAATGCTTTGTGAATACAGGCCATGGTCTTTGTTGAATCCAGTGAATATCACTGAGTGAGCGAGGTGATTTGCAGGCAATCGTGCAACAGGATGGGTAAATCATTGTATCAACCGTATTAATTTGTAAGTCGCTCTGGATAAGAGCGTCTGCTAAATGACTTAAATGTAAATGTAAACCGCCGACTGATACCAACATAAATGAATTGCTTTTCAAAACCTCCCCCCAACAAACAGAGGGAAAGAGGAAGTGGCTAGGGGGGAAACGAGACAGACTCCAACTAAGATAGCTCACAGGGCCCAGCGGTAATATGACACATAGGGAGAGGAAGTGGCTAGGGGGGAAACGAGACGGACTCCAAATAACGTAGCTCACAGGGTCCAGCTGTAATATGACACATAGGGAGAGGAAGTGGCTAGGGGGGAAACGAGACGGACTCCAACTAACGTAGCTCACAGGGTCCAGCTGTAATATGACACATAGGGAGAGGAAGTGGCTAGGGGGGAAACGAGATGGACTCCAACTAACGTAGCTCACAGGGTCCAGCTGTAATATGACACAGAGGGAAAGAGGAAGTGGCTAGGGGGGAAACGAGACGGACTCCAACTAAGATAGCTCACAGGGCCCAGCGGTAATATGACACATAGGGAAAGAGGAAGTGGCTAGGGGGGAAACGAGACGGACTCCAACTAACGTAGCTCACAGGGTCCAACGGTAATATGACACATAGGGAAAGAGGAAGTGGCTAGGGGGGAAACGAGACGGACTCCAACTAAGATAGCTCACAGGGTCCAACGGTAATATGACACATAGGGAAAGAGGAAGTGGCTAGGGGGGAAAGAGACAGACTCCAACTAAGATAGCTCACAGGGTCCAACGGTAATATGACACATTGAGAAGGAGATAAATAGGACTTTAATCTAAAAAACATTATTACAGTATCTTCTTAAGAGCCAGTGCTATAGCTCATCACTTTTACAGATGGAAGGAGAGGAGGCAAGAAATCTGTCTTGTAGGTTCGTATAGGATTACCTTTGACTGGAGGTGTGAGTGACCGTTGTGGACTGATGTGCTGATGATGTGTACAGGCTCGTCGAGAAGGATGTTTCCGTTTCCTTCTCGATTACATGCTGCGCAGGCAATGCATTTTTAGACACAAATTGCTATAAGGGAAAACAAAATCAAGCGTCAATACGAAATCACATCATGCATGCTTATAAAGAAATGTGCAGATACTGTAGCTAACATGCCAACAAATGTACAGTGCATTCGGAAAGTATTCAGACCCCTTGACTTTCTCAACGTTTTGTTGTTACAGCCTTATTCTAAAATGTATTAAATACATTGTTTTCCTCATCAATCTACACACAACACCCCCATAATGACAAATCAAAAACAGGTTTTTCTAAATCTTTGCACATTTATCTTTTTTATTTTCTTCCATTGATCATCCTTGAGCGGTCTCTACAACGTGATTGGAGTCCACCTGTGGTTTGGAAACACAGACCTGTCTATATAAGGTCCCAAGCCATGAGGTCGAAGGAATTGGCAGTAGAGCTCTGAGACAGGATTGTGTCGAGGCACAGATCTGGGGAAGCATACCAAAGAAAGTCTGCAGCATTGAAGGTCCTGAAGAACACAGTGGCCTCCATGATTATTAAATGGAGGTTTGGAACCACTAAGACTCTTCCTAGAGCTGGCCCGCCCGGCCAAAACCTGAGCAATCGGGGGAGAAGGCCCTTGGTCAGGGAGTTGACCAAGAACGTGATGGTCACTCTGACCTAGCTTCATAGTTCCTCTGTGGAGATGGGAGAATCTTCCAGAAGGACAACTTATATCTAGCACTCCACCAATCAGGCCTTCATGGTAGAGTGGCCAGATGGAAGCCACTTCTCAGTAAAAGGCACATGACAGCCTGCTTGGAGTTTGCCAAAAGGCACCTAAAGGACTCTGATCATGAGAAACAAGATGATCTGGTCTGATGAAAGCAAAATGTTACTATTTGGCCTGAATGCCAAGTTCCACATCTGGAGGAAACCTGGCACCATCCCTACGTTGAAGCATGGTGGTGGCAGCATCATGCTGTGGTGATGTTTTTCAGCGGCAGGGACTGGGAGACTAGTCAGGATCGAGGGAAAGCAAAGTACAGAGAGACTCATGATGAAAATCTGCTCCAGAGCACTCAGGACCTCAGACTGGGGCAAAAGTTCACCCTCCAACAGGACAACAACCCTAAACACACAGCCAAGACAACGCAGGAGTTCTGAATGTTCTTGAGTCGTCCAGCCAGAGCCCGGACTTGAACCGATATAACATCTCTGGAGAGACCTGAAAATAGCTGGGTAGTGACGCTCCCCATCCAACCTGACAGAGCTTGACAGAATCTGCAGAAAAGAATGTGAGAAACTCCCCAAATACAGGTGTGCCAAGCTTGTAGCGTCATACCCAAGAAGACTCAAGGCTGTAATCACTGCAAAAGGTGCTTCAAGAAAGTACTGAGTAAAGGTTCTGAATACTTATGTTAATGTGATATTTCAGTTTTTTAAATTTCAATTTTACACATTTGCACAAAAAAAATGCTTTGTCATTATGGGGTATTGTGTGTAGATTGGTGAGGAAAAACAAACAATTTAATAAATTTTAGAATAAAATGTGGAAAAAGTTAAGGGGTCTGAATACTTTCAGAATGAACTGTATGTATTGGAACCTAAGCGTGAGAGTTACTCTAGCGTAGTTCTCATTGTTAGAAGTAATAGCTATGTGAGTGACTTACATTGACAAGCTGGACGTTTTCAAGGGGAGGGTTTGAAATCTGAGGGCCATTAGCCATAATGGTGTTTCTCTCATTTCGTAGGCTCTGCCTCAGACGATCATGAAGCTTTTTCCTCTGCTTTCTGTGCACAGAAAGATAAAACTGCATCGTGAGATGGACCAATCATACAGCCAATAACAAAAACAGACGGATGACAGATTTTGTCTAAGGTTGACAGAGGTTGTGATTGACAAAAAAATGATTCAAATGCTCAAATCTCTTGGCTATTATCTCATGGGAAGCTTCAAAATACATAAGGACAAGGATACGTAATTGTGAATACTGAGTTTATATACTGAGTTTAGCGTAAAAATGTTACGTGAATTACTTTGTTTTGCAGTAGGCAACCACACACATGATTCCAACCACTAGGAGTGCAATGCAGATTCCTGTTATTGTTAATACACGTTTCTGATACAGCTCCTCTGCTTCTGAAAAAGAGGACAATGCATTCTTAAAACTCCACAACATGCAGACCTATAGTGTCACATACAAACCAAACCCAATGGAGACGAACAAACTTGTTTTAGGTTATATATTAAAGGTTATACATTCACAGAAACAAACAAACACGGGGCGCGTTCAGCAGTACGCAACGTTTTGGAACGTTCAGATAGAAATACGTTTTGTAGAACCAACTACAATGCCTCTCTGACATGTACAATAAAAAAAATCAAGTTGGCTCTACTCGTGGCATTTCTATCTGCAACGTCCACCAACGTTTGGGTTCTGAACATGCCCCCAGATTTAACATTGTATTAGTGGGCGTTGGTTGAAAACCGAGACGGTGGAAATGTAATGCATTGATCGGAGGAGGCAGTTCTGCTGAGTCGGAGTCCAGTCGGAATGCCAGGAAGTGTTAGTTCAAGGTCGGGCTCAGTAATCATGACCAGGCAAACCACAGAATATGCATTCTCTGCAATGTATTCTAACCAGCCCACGTGTTACTAATACAACAGATGCATATATATAAAAGATAGTCATTCATCAAACAGTTAAAATCACTCCGATGTAAAATGTTAATATTCTAATATTGCAAACAGTGCAGCATTGTTTGTTCACAGGACCCAACGCTTGGAATTATGGAATATTTGCATTTCAATCTTTTCACAGGTATGAGGTTACAGGTTGACTAGATTAGGGGATCAAATGAAATTTACACTAAACAAAAATATAAACGCAACATGTAAACATGTAAACATGTAAATTGCTGGTCCCATGTTTCATAAAGATTCCAGAAATGTTCCAAATGCATTAAAAGTCTATTTCTCAAAAAATGTTGTGCACAAATTTGCTTACATCCCTGTTAGTGAGCATTTCTCCTTTGTCAAGATAATCCATCCACCTGACAGGTGTGGAATATTAAGAAGCTGATTTAACAGCAGAATGGCCTCTCGAGTGGCGCAGCGGTTTAAGGCACTGCAACATAGTGGTTGAGGCGTCACTACAGACCCAGGTTCGATCCCAGGCAGTGACCGGGAGTCCCATAGGGCGGTGCACAATTGTCCCAGCGTCGCCCGGGTTTGGCCAGGGGGGGCTTTACTTGGCTCATTGTGCTCTAGTGACTCCTTGTGGCGGACTGGGAGCCTGCAGGCTGACTTCAGTTGAACAGTGCTTTCTCAGACACATTGATGAGGCTGGCTTCCAGGTTAAGCGGCGGTTGTTAAGGTGCACAGTTTGGTGGAGTACACGACTCGACTTTTCCCTTTGGTGGACATTCCTGCCAATGTGGCATTTTTGTGTGACAAAACTGCACATTTTAGTGGCTGTGTAATTGAAATTGGGAGAAAAGGGGGGTAAAATACAACAAAAATTATCATTACACAACCACTAAAATGTGCAGTTATGTCACACAACACAATGCCACACTTGGCATGCTGACTGCAGGAATGTCCACCAAAGCTGTTGCCAGAGAATTTAATGTTAATTTCTCAGTCGTTTTAGAAAGTTTGGCAGTACGTCCAACTGGCCTCACAATCACAGACAGCGTGTATGGTGTTGTGTGGGTGAGCAGTTTACTGATGTCAACGTTGTGAACAGAGTGCCACATGGTGGCGGTGGGGTTATGGTACGGGCAGGCATAAGCTACGGACAACTAACACAATTATATTTTATCCATGGCAATTTGAATGCACAAAAATACCTTAACGAGATCCTGAGGACCATTTTGTTTGTATCTGAAAGCCATAGATTAGGACCTAATGCATTTATTTAAATGGATGATTTCTGACATATGAACTGTAACTCAGTAAAATAGATGAAATTGTTGCACGTTGTGGTTATATTTTTGTTCAGTGTATAATTATACGAACTGTTCCGTTATCGCACCTAGTTCATACTATACTCCTATTTAAAATATATGGTTGGTTTGCTGAGGTATTAGGTGTCCTGTGAACAAATTATGCTACAAACAATCAGTCTTTTAAATGAAAAACAATCATTTTTCAATTGTTCAGAGTTAACATCAACATCATTTAAGAAAGACACAGCAAAAACTGCCATCACTGATGAGACAAGGGTAGGAACCATGAGATGACAGGAGAACAAAAGGGGACACAGTTGGGGTGACGGACACATACATACATCCACATTGTACAGTAGGAAATAGGAAGACCGGAAGGAAAGAGATGAAATGAAAGGGGTAGCGAGGGAGGATGCCGTCAGTGTATTTGGCATGACATGCTAAACACTGGGTGGAAGAGAGGAGGGTTCAGGGTAACGGCAAAAGCAAGAGTTGAAGGGAATCTGATCATACAGTATAACCACACTGCAGCCTCTCTGGCCACCTAGCTTATATAAATGTGTGTCTTACACAGTCGTACTGTAGTTCAGATGCTTGTATGAGTCGAATGTGAGTTTATGGTGGTCATTGTAGGACTTAATGTGTGTGGTGGTCATTTTAGGACCTACTTAGTTTGTATGTGTGCGGGTTAATTCGACTATATGCTATCACATTGAGGTTTCCCAAAAAGTATAATTGAATGTGTCATTAGCATATTTGAGCTACATATTGCAATGTATATGTGTGTTTATCATTCTATAACAAATATGGTATGTTATGCCTGTATGATCCCTTCATTGGCACAAGGAAACTGGCTGGAGTTGGGGAGGGGCAGGCTCAAGCTTCTAATCCTACATTTGCAAACTAAAGAGGAAGGAACGATCCATACCCATAAATTCAATCCCAAGATGTTCTGCCAATGCAGAAAGGTGACAAAAAGAAAAGAGAAGAGGTATTTTTCAGACGAGGTGTTATTCAGAACTATATTGCTCATCAAATGGCTAATCAGTGTTTCTACAGAGAACTGAATGGGGAGATCAAAGTGGTGCACAATACCCAACTCTTTCATCACGTAGAATCATTCTAGAATCATCTTAAAGGAAACCTACAGTATGATCAGAATTGATGTAAATGGCCATGTTATGTAGAAAGAAATGTCCAGACACTTTTTTTGGGGGGGTGGGGGCGATTTCCATTTTTCACTTCAACTTTGTTAAATGTTTTTAATCGCTGCCCTGACACTCAAGAACGAGCCTGAGGAAGTCAATGGCTGGTGGGGTAAGTTTGTCAAAAACCAAGTGAAAATTGCCCCAAAACAAAAGTGTCTGGACACTTCTATAACATACCATTTACATTAAAAAAAATAGATGTATATATATATTTTCTTTTTACAAAGTAAACTTTTCCTTAAAGGACAAAAGGCTTAAGTGTACTGTACTTCTATTTAAAGTATATTATGTGATTATCCATTCTATTAGACACAAGTGTTAAGAAGATTTTACCACAACTACGAAAAGTGATCAAAAACCTAAACCCATTGAATACCGAGTTCGTCAAAAATGCATTCAAATGTATCCATCTGCTAATCGCTAAGGTGAGAGGTACTTTCTCAGTCCAGTGGCATGCGCATGCAAACATCACGTTACTTGCATTATCAATGGTAATGTCACTACACGTCAATTCGGCAGGTTAAGGGGCACTAGTTAGGGCACTTGTCGCTCACCGGTAAAACACTACCTCATGCTGTGCTAGAACCATGCACTGTTTCCATTCCCTACAAAGTCAATATTAGTCATACCAAATTCTCAATTGTCATTACTCGGATCAACAGCCATGCCTGTTAAATATGTTTCCAGGAATAAACAAATAAGAAAAAAAAGAACATTTTAAACGTAATAATGCATAACATATCCTAGTGACCAACATCAAATAAAACACTTTGCTATAGAAAAAGAGCAGAGTGTTCAACGGTTTAACTGGACAATGGCTCAACAGGAGTAAAAGCCATGGTTAAAATGTTTGTGCCTTTAGATAGCTTCATCCACTGACTTGAACATCCTTGATGTAAAGGATCTATTATTTAATTGTTAGGGTTTACAAACTTACTGTGATGTACTTCCGATTCTTTCTTTGACAATAGGTTACAATTATCTTAACATGCTGCTATTTAGTTAATAGCTGTGCTATCGAAGGAGGTACAATTTAATTATAAAACTTAGTATAGGAAGAGAATGCATATTTATTCTTGAGTAATTCTTGTCTTGTTTATCTTTTAAAAAACGATGCAAAACATAAACAACGTGATGACTGGTCTGTATGTGAGCAGCACCCTTTGTCATGTAGGCTCTATTGATTGATGACTGGTCTGTATGTGAGCAGCGCCCTTTGTCATGTTGGCTCTATTGATTGATGACTGGTCTGTATGTGAGCAGCGCCCTTTGTCATGTTGGCTCTATTGATTGATGACTGGTCTGTATGTGAGCAGCGCCCTTTGTCATGTAGGCTCTATTGATTGATGACTGGTCTGTATGTGAGCAGCGCCCTTTGTCATGTTGGCTCTATTGATTGATGACTGGTCTGTATGTGAGCAGCACCCTTTGTCATGTTGGCTCTATTGATTGATGACTGGTCTGTATGTGAGCAGCGCCCTTTGTCATGTTGGCTCTATTGATTGATGACTGGTCTGTATGTGAGCAGCGCCCTTTGTCATGTAGGCTCTATTGATTGATGACTGGTCTGTATGTGAGCAGCACCCTTTGTCATGTTGGCTCTATTGATTGATGACTGGTCTGTATGTGAGCAGCACCCTTTGTCATGTTGGCTCTATTGATTGATGACTGGTCTGTATGTGAGCAGCGCCCTTTGTCATGTTGGCTCTATTGATTGATGACTGGTCTGTATGTGAGCAGCGCCCTTTGTCATGTAGGCTCTATTGATTGATGACTGGTCTGTATGTGAGCAGCGCCCTTTGTCATGTTGGCTCTATTGATTGATGACTGGTCTGTATGTGAGCAGCACCCTTTGTCATGTAGGCTCTATTGATTGATGACTGGTCTGTATGTGAGCAGCACCCTTTGTCATGTTGGCTCTATTGATTGATGACTGGTCTGTATGTGAGCAGCACCCTCTGTCATGTAGGCTCTATTGATTGATGACTGGTCTGTATGTGAGCAGCGCCCTTTGTCATGTAGGCTCTATTGATTGATGACTGGTCTGTATGTGAGCAGCACCCTTTGTCATGTAGGCTCTATTGATTGATGACTGGTCTGTATGTGAGCAGCACCCTTTGTCATGTTGGCTCTATTGATTGATGACTGGTCTGTATGTGAGCAGCACCCTTTGTCATGTAGGCTCTATTGATTGATGACTGGTCTGTATGTGAGCAGCGCCCTTTGTCATGTTGGCTCTATTGATTGATGACTGGTCTGTATGTGAGCAGCACCCTTTGTCATGTAGGCTCTATTGATTGATGACTGGTCTGTATGTGAGCAGCGCCCTTTGTCATGTTGGCTCTATTGATTGATGACTGGTCTGTATGTGAGCAGCACCCTTTGTCATGTAGGCTCTATTGATTGATGACTGGTCTGTATGTGAGCAGCACCCTTTGTCATGTTGGCTCTATTGATTGATGACTGGTCTGTATGTGAGCAGCACCCTTTGTCATGTAGGCTCTATTGATTGATGACTGGTCTGTATGTGAGCAGCGCCCTTTGTCATGTTGGCTCTATTGATTGATGACTGGTCTGTATGTGAGCAGCGCCCTTTGTCATGTAGGCTATATTGATTGATGACTGGTCTGTATGTGAGCAGCGCCCTTTGTCATGTTGGCTCTATTGATTGATGACTGGTCTGTATGTGAGCAGCACCCTTTGTCATGTAGGCTCTATTGATTGATGACTGGTCTGTATGTGAGCAGCACCCTTTGTCATGTTGGCTCTATTGATTGATGACTGGTCTGTATGTGAGCAGCACCCTTTGTCATGTAGGCTCTATTGATTGATGACTGGTCTGTATGTGAGCAGCGCCCTTTGTCATGTTGGCTCTATTGATTGATGACTGGTCTGTATGTGTACCCCCAGCTTAGAAGCTCCAAGGCACCTTTCATATGACTGGCCCAGTAACACTGCTCTGAAAAATGTATTGCAATTCTGCCAATGCTTTACCTTGTCCTGGGTTGTAAATGGGATTAGATTTAGTTGCATTATGCTCATGTGACAAAACATTGTCATATTAGGCTAAATATTGTCATAATAATCAGGCAGTAGGTTACAAGCATGTTCTGTGGTAACCTACGCATGTTCTTTACTTAAACATTGTGCACGAAAACAATAACAACCACTATATTTTCAATTCAAGTCCTGCTTTCACTATAGTATGACTGCTGACCGAGTTGCATAGGGTCTATAACTTTCACTATATGGTCATAGGTAACCTTCAGCCCTCAGGAGAGTAGAGTACTATCAATACCAACAACACCCTCAACTACTCTCGCTGAGTCAAATATGAGGCAAAAGACTCTTCCCTAAAGACTGCTCTAAACAGACTAAGTGGGCGCCACAAATGCCTCCATTTTGAGTAGCATGCCAGCGTCCCACAGCAGACCTTGTCAGGAGACGAAGTGTAAATAAAGGTCTCAGCTCATATGAACTGCTGACGAGTCCATCTTCACATCTGTCCTCTCCAACCTCTGCTGCGTTCACACAGCGAACGTAAAAAATATATCAAAAATGGACTGTTTTTGCAACAGCCATACAGAGACATTACAGTATTAATGTTAAATATTATATTAAAGCCCCCGCCCACCCATGTGGAGAATACTTCCTGATCATCAAGGATAGAGCTTCCTTTCTCGTGTTATACAACGCCCCCAGCATCCCTCCTCCTCCTCTGCAGCAGTAAGGGTCTCTTGTTGCATAGCTGGCAGCGTGCCACCACTGTAGCTCCAGACAGGGCGTTTGTCCCTGGCTAGATAAAACCTACCGACTGGGAGGAGGAGGAGTGGGCTACGACGATGAATGGGAGGAGGAGGAGTGGGCTACCACGATGAAACGAACAGATAGCAACAGCAGCATTCCTTTAATTAGCGCCTCCAATACACTAGCTGACATCTCAGGGAGATCCAAAATATAACTCTGTTCCTCCGTGAGTTACATTTACATCTCAATGGGAAGATTTATTTCCTTCTGCCTTGGAGATGAAAGCATGGTTGTTTGCCGTTTTGCCAGGTAACCTCTGGTAATTGAGGCTACTGGGCTGTAAGGTGAGTGGGTTAGTCAGAGTGATAAAGTGCACTGGGACCCAGTGCCTGGGCAGCTGCCATTCATCTCCCTCTTGGCCTCTCCATGACATCAAAGAGGTCTCTTTAAACAGGGTCTGTTCAGTTCTTTACATTGCCTCCATAATCCACAATAACCCTCACACACCTACCATAAGTGTTATTGCTCTTCATGGATAAAACATATTTCCTTGTTAAAGATCAACTCAAACTTGATATCTTATTTAGATTGGTCCCAGTCATAGGCAATGAGTATCAACTACAGAGCTTTTTAAATATTGCAAACTACACTACTGTCCCCTGCCTCATATTTGAAGGTCCCAGTTTGGAAAGCCGAATATACAGTTTGAGTTTCACTTTCCTTCTTCTATAATTTTGAGTGACATAACGAACACAACATCAGTTAACTACAACGCTTCAAACGGTTTCAAATGACATCCAAGTCAACAAAACAAGGCAAAAACCTCTTATCATGCAGGTATGGGATACATACAACATAATAAAAAACACAAAAACCTAAAAGTCTGTCTAAAGAACCTGAGAGGAAAACGAAGCAACAGGAAGTAGCGCTGATTGAGCATGCTCCAATCAAAAGCACAGACAGGAAGAGGAAATAGACGTACTGTAGAAACTGGCCATTACGTAGTTTTGGCAGCGATCACCAGTAAATTCATTTGGACACCTGAGAGGGAAACAAAAGAGTGACAGACAGAAGAGAGAAGAGAAGATGAGTTTACACCAGATCTACGAAAGACCCACGCGCATCGCTGGTGTTGTCAGGACCACCCATATGTCTCGCAAACATCGCCATCAGTCATGTTTGCGAAAAACATACGTACTTGAGAGAAAAGTCCCAATCAATGTCTTATACAACAGGCCTCGAATTTCAGTAAATGTTTAGCTTGTGCATCTGATTCCAGGGAGATTGAATGAATTACATTTAGCCGTGGACACAATGCCCGAATATTTGTCCCATTATCAACCTCTTTCAATAAATTTAGAAAGGCATCAGCACAGAAGCGGATGAGAATTTGAGTCAGGATCAAAGTGTGTGTGTCTCTATTAGTAATCTGTAGGCCTCTCCACTCCACATACACCTGTCCTAAACAAATCGTTGGGACGGATGGATTGGCCGTCTGGCTCTTGGAGGGACAGTGATTGGAACTTTGGAACAGGGATGAAACACCAGAGATGACACGTGTGGCTGGGTTCACTTGAATGCACATACGTTTTGGGTTTCTGACTCTCACAGGCACAGTGGCTTGACATCGATTCCCAGTGTATCCCGTTAAGCACCTGGGGGGGCAGAGAGGGAGTGAGACGCACAACACAGCACTGACACAGTACACAGATGAAACACACGCAAAAACAAATGCACGGAAACACAAATGCATGGAATCCAGGTGATGTCAACAGTTCCAATCCAGCACTTCCAATGACTTACCTGTTCATATGGTCTACTTTTGCTTATACATTTAAAATGTTGTTCATTTAGCAGACACTCTCATCCAGAGCCACTTACAGGAACAATTCAGGTTAAGTACCTTGCTCAAGGGCACAGACAGATTTTTCACCTATTCGGCTCGGGAATTGGAACCAGAGAACTGTCGGTTACTGGCCCAAAGCTCTTAACTGCTAGGCTACCTGTCACCCCCCGATATAGAGTACATTTGTGTAAAACTCAGTAGCTATAGTGCTTCAGATGTACCCTTTGTTATTACCTCAATAGTGTTAGGTTGGATGACTAAGACACCAGTAAACCACTTCAGACAGAGGCATCAATAAGACATGGGTGGCACCACCCTGTGCCTGATGTAACGTCTACCAAGTGGCGGGACATGAACAAATTAAGCCTTTCAATACAATCTAAATCACTAGTGACTTTGCTAATAAAAAAATTACAACATCCTGTCCAATGATGCGTTTTTAGAAGAAGGAAAAAAATGGCCTTTTTCTAAAACTTCTTCATTTGTAAGTTCAGTTTGTGTACTGAAGCATTTAAGTGTTGTTTTGGGGGGCGAACACTGGTTGATTCTGAACGAAGACTTTTCAGCTGGCCATCTGGTGACTGATGACAGAACAGGAGGCTGAGTAAAGCCCTGCTAAAGAAGAGATTGTGGCGTGAGATAGATAGAGAGACTCCAACAAGCCAGTCCAGCTGTGCCTCGGCTCTTCCATGGTCTCAGCAGCTGGCTGAGCAAGCACTTTCTCTCAGAAACACAGAAAAAAAGGGGCATAGAGAGGAGAGAGGGATGAGAAATAGAAGGGAACTGATAGTTGTAGCTGGTATGTATGCACATAACAGAGTTCAGTGACTGTTTTTAGGTCCAGTACTGTAAAATCTCTGAATATTGTGTGGCATGTATCCTAAATGCACTTGAATGAGAGTCCTGAATGAGCTGCAAGATAAATCAGTCTCCCCAGTGGAAATCTACACTGAACAAAAATATAAATGCAACATGTAAAGTGTTGGTTCCATGTTTCATGAGCTGAAATAAAATATCCCAGAAATGTTCCAACATACACAAAACGCTTATTTCTCTCAAATTTTGTGCACAAATGTGTTTACATCCCCGTTGGTGAGCATTTCTCAAGATAATCCATCCACGTGACAGGTGTGGCATATCAAGAAGCTGATTAAACTACATGATCATTACACAGGTGCACCTTGTGCTGGGAACAATATCAGGCCACTCTAAAATGTGCAGTTTGTCACACAACACAATTTCACAGATGTCTCCAGTTGAGGGAGTGTGCCATTGGCATGCTGACTGCAAGAATGTCCACCAGAGCTGTTGCCAGAGAATTAAATGTTCATTTCTCTACCATAAACTGCCTCAAATGTCATTTTAGAGAATTGGGCAGTACATCCAACCGGCCTCACAACCATAGACCACCTTCCCAGGACCTCAACATCCGGTTTCTTCCACCTGGACAGCTGAGGAAACTAAGTATTTCTGTCTGTAATAAAGCCCTTTTGTGGGGAAAAACAAATTCTGATTGGCTGATTGGCCTGGGCAGGGGCACAGCCTGGGTGGGGAGCCAGGCTGTGCCCCTGCCCTGTCAGGTGAAAACCATATATTATGGCCTAATGAATTTATTTCAATTGACTGATTTTCTTATATGAACTGTAACTCAGTAAAATCATTGAAATTGTTGCATGTTGCCTTAATTTCTTTGTTCGGTGTAGTTCAATAATTTTAAAAGGGAGATTTTGACAAGGCCAGCCCATGACAACAGCATCATGAGGACGTTATTAGAATTGAATGGCCATGGTCACATTCATATTAGCTATATCTATTTAATTTGCTATAAATAATGGAGGAGCGGATCAGGATATAGATCGCTGCTTCCATGATGTTCTGACCCTCCCACGCTGTGTGCCTGCTAGAGAATCCCTGCTCCGACTGTTCAGGCTTCAGCGAAATCGGGCTCCCCCGGTGACCCTGTCAGACAGGTTTTTTCCTCAGAGTTATTTCTAAGGAATTGGGGAGGAAGACAGGTTTTTTTTCTCCCCTCCCTCCAGTGATAGCGATCTGCATGGCTTACTTAAAGGATACAAAAGCCGTTGGAGACAGAAGCATATTTGTGCTTAGTCACTGAAGTATTTAAGAGGAAACTCAATCTGGCGGTGGATGGTAAGAGTCTTATGTATTGGATGGCCCAGAGCCAAAGTGTATCCTTGGCAATGTCAAGCCTTGTGTCAGGCACTTAGAAGAGCTGCAGTAATATTTCCCTCCTCCATGCATTTGCTGCTATAAGGGAAGTGGTAAAACCATGAGGTGTAATGAGTAGGGCCACAGTTGAAAGACACTATGCAGCATCACCATCTCAGCATGTCTTTTGAAAACGACTGAATGTTCTAACCACAAATGTAAAAGACGTAAAAGATCAATTGTGAGATGCTGTTGATAAAACTGATCATAGTGACTGGATAATTATGCAGAATGGGCCTCTGAATACTTGTTACGGGGCCACCCACTTTGCTGGAAGTGACGTCAGACCAGAGTACTTTTATTTATTTTACCTTTATTTAACTAGGCAAGTCAGTTAAGAACAAATTCTTATTTACAATGATGGCCTACCCCCGGGCAAACCCGGACGACGCTGGGCCAAATGTGTGCCGCCACATTTACATTACATTTACATTTAAGTCATTTAGCAGACGCTCTTATCCAGAGCGACTTACAAATTGGTGCATTCACCTTATGACATCCAGTGGAACAGCCACTTTACAATAGTGCATCTAAATCCCTATGGGACTACCAATCACATCCGGATGTGGTGCAGCCTGTGGTGCAGCAGCCTGTGATGCAGCCTGTGATGCAGCCTGATGCAGCCTACTACTTCAATGCCTTCCTGTTCAATTTGTCCAGATAATAATTTTTTTAAACCTCAGATTTCATATGAATGACGATGATGGAGAATGTGGAAAGGACTGCAGAGAGGTGGTTCTCGGATGTATGCCGTTGCCTCGCATACCGAGTGTGTACAGTGCATGTCACAAGGCCAGTGTATACTGCCCGGGATGATTCAAGGGCCGAAGCTCTGTTGGGGCCACCAAGCTCTCAGACTGACAGTCTGAGGCTGAAGGCACATGGGGGGGATAGTCGTCTAGCACTGAGAAAGCTCCCTCTGTCTCTTGTAGGCTCTATCGCTCAGATCAGGGCTGAAAAACACCCTTGAAAACAAGAGTGCTATCCTGGAGAATAAATCAATGTTAGGACACGGTTGAAGCTAACCGAAGCACAATGTCAGCCCCGGTAATGTTTAGTAAGGCACTCGACGGAAAACGTTTCAAAACGTCTCGCAACAGAAAACTGAAATGATTGGACAAGTACAAGTAGTCTTATTGGACAAGTACAAGTAGTCCCTCACGGTTTCAGTCAGTTTTGCTCCGTTTGATGCCCGATGAACATGACCAAGGTCTACGCGCACTGGTTCCAATGAGGACAAGAAAATGGAGCAGAAGATGGAAAGATCTCATAAATAAATACAACATAAATTGTGGGTTCTGAACTGGAGCGTGGCAGTCGGGCGATGACAGGAGCCCACATTAATAATGTAGACATGCAGAGGCGGCTGTGGATAAGTCCCGGGGCCTCCACCTGTTCTGCTCTCCCAGCAAAAAATTACGAGAATAACATACAGTACAAATTTTAAAAATGAGACAAAACAATCACGCTGGGCTGATTTTGTAGTTTTCATTAGGCAAATATTCAACCTAGTTTAGCGCAGAAACGTGGTCATTAAATACATTGACCATAATACATTGCAACTGTTCTTTCCACCTACGGACAGAGGCACATATACACACAGACCTTACTGTGGAAGACTGCATGAGAAAGGAATCAGCAACAACGACCAGACGGATAGATACAGTTGGTGAGGTATCTACCTGATAGATAGCGAGAGGGATAGATGTAGTAGATGAGGTAGTAAGCAAGATAATAAGTAAGATAATAAGCAGTCTTAAAAGTATCTCATCTACTTTGAAGAACTAGTAAAATTATTTAAAAATCAGCCAGCTAGCTAGCTACTACTAGCCTAGCTAAATAGGATGACTTGTTCAATGGGGAGCACAGAGAACGCTAGATGGTTGGCTGGCTGGCTGAGCAGAGATGACATGATGATTTTAAGGAATTAAAAAGAAAAGTCGTCATATAAAACCTAGTAATATAGACAATTTTAAATATTTTATTTAAGTAAAGTAGGTCATGTGAATACATAATGGACAATCACTACCATCATGGGGCTCTTATTCACGGTTTCAACCCACTGTCAGCATCAGTAAAAGGCAGGTAATAGCTAAGAGAAGCTCTAACATCATTTGAATGTTATTATTTCATAATGCATTTAATAGGGAAAAAATACGATCGAAACCGAAAACCGTTATTTGTTTTGTTAGATTATTTTTAAAAAATGTTAAAAAACTTAAAAAGCACTAAAAGCTCACACACCTCCCCCAGAATTCAGCCGACACCTCGGCTTTACTGTAAAAAGACCTGGCAACTTTCCTCCGATTTCCCGATGAAGACGAGGCAGTGTTTGATGTTGCCAGGCTCCGTTTTCCCCACAGAGCTGGTGATAGAGCTCTAAAATGAAACTTAGCGCCGCAGGGGCCTAAATGGCACCAAACTTCTGGTATCATATCAGGCATTACTTAATGCATCTTGACAACAGGATTCTCACTTCAAAAATGATATTAAATGTTATGACAGCATCTACCGTACGTTACTTTTTGCTATATAACAGTATGGTAGCGTTCTGAAGTCAGCACTTGGCAAACTTCTAGAACCATCCAACATGTGGGAGCACAGTTAATTATGAAGAAATTAGCAGCAATAAGCCATCAGGAATTGTATCAAACATCATGTCAAACATTGTCAGCATAGTATCTAGTGTGTGGTGTGGATGCTGTGTTTGTCACATTATGAGGAAGCACAGTCAGTCTGTTTAAATAGGAGGGAAAAACAGCTATACGCCATCAGGAATCCTATCAGCTAAAACTAAGTGAAACACAGACGGCATAGTATCTAGTGTGTGGTGTGGGTGCGAACGGTATCGTGTTTCATCATGCTCTACCTGCAGAGGAACTTGGTGCTGCCGGGGGTGACCTCCAGGGTGAAGCACTCCCCTCCGTTCACGCAGTAGTTCTTCTCGCTGTCGCTGCAGGCCGTCACATGACTGGAGGTCTTCACCGCAGGGGTGGTGCTGGTGACAGCTGCAGGAAAATACCAGGGGGTGATTAGTGGGAGAGAAAGGGACTTCTAGTGGACCCCTGGGGGGTGATCAGCTGACCACTAGGCTCTTAGCACAAAGCTACCATGTACCACGATTTATACCTGTGCCCATCATTACAGCAGAATAGAAAATGACTGGGAAGAGGATGAGACATAGTAAATGAAACATTGGAAGCTCACACAGACAGGATGTGCTCATTGACTACAGCCATCCTTGACAGTGAATAGATCTGCAAAAAGCTCTAGCACACAACACCTTTATAACAAAGTTATACATATGAATATGCAAATCTTTACAACAAAAAACACCTCTTTCGGTATAGTGATCACTTCAACAACTCAAATATTAATGTTCTATTCCTGAGCCCAATAGCGGGAGACAAGTCCCAAAGCAATGATGTAAGACAAACCCACTAGCATAAACTTCCTATAAAGTTGAAAAACGCAACAATAAAACAGCAGACAATAAAAGCAGCGATATAACAAACATGAATAAGACCTGAATAAATGTTATCAAGAGAAAAAGCTTACCTCAAGATTGCATTACTTTCTATCTAATTACTTTAACCCTAATTACATTCACCTGTAATTTACAAAACTTCTACAAGCATTTCAGAATGCTAATCTTATCTTCAATAAACAAGCATTGGAGTTCGAGTCCCTGAGCTCACCTGTGATGTTTCTGAAAAGTAGTGAAATGTGGCGACTCATTTCCAGTCTTCTGCCCATCGGAGCAGCTCTGACCAGTGCTGTCCCAGTAGATCAATAGGAGTTCTAAACCCTGTCTGCTGGAGGTCTCTAATGCCTCTCCCCACTACCGCTCCTCACCAGGCTGCACTGCTTTAAAGTCCATAAGCATTTTAAAGATGTCACAGAGCTCAATGACTGAGGGGTGGAATGAGTTCTCGCCTCTCGCAAAACAAATATGCAAAGCGTAATCCAGACACCTGCCAGAGCGAGATTGTGTTTGTGACAAACAGGTATTCTTCCTGCCATGGACACATACTCTCGTCATCAGCCTGACGATGAGCAGGGTAGAAAAAATATGGTAAAAAAATACAAACTCAAACATGGTCTCAGCGCCTCTCCAGCACCACAAGGGCAGAAGGAATGTGTCTTCACATACTAATTGTCTGCTTAACGACCACTTTTTCATACTGGTTAATTCCAGCCAGACGAGGTGAGCATTGCTGCACATATTTCCTCCTTTTAAAAACCCTCCCCGCCCTGATGTCTTTTCCCCATCCAATGGTAAGCAGATCGTGACCCGAATGCCAATGTGAACAGTTTAGGGCCCATTGGCTATTCCGGCGTAGTGCTGTTGCCTGTGTCTCCTTCCTGACAGACAATCGAGTTAACTCGTACATTATTATTGAGATGACGTCATGATTTCATAGGTCACAGACCCCATCAGGTAACATGTTATACCGAGAGACATTACAGTTAAATCTCTAGGGGCCACACTGCTGTCTACCAGTAAACAAATACCACTGGTTGAATAATTGACAATGCAACATATTTCTTATCTTCCCCAGATCAAATGACTTGCTATGCCACAATGAAGTCTACTGCATGCAGCAATAGGAGCAGAACATCAATCAAGGGTCTGAAACCTCCCGTTCATTGTAAAAGAAAGGAATACATGCTCCGCTCTGCATACAGATATATTAGCTACAGTCTATGACAAATCTCCTCACAGAGATGATGCAATTACATTAGGGATGAAATAAGCCACAAAAAATATAAAAAATAGGACACTTAACATTCAAGTAGGCAAGTCTACTAAAACAATAAGTGCATAAATGTTGATAGAATTTGCCTTATTACCCTTCATTAATGCAAACCATTCCAACAATATGACCCTCAGAAAACATTTACTTTTTTTAACCCACCAACTTTCAGGGGCCAAACCGTGGGGCAGTTTCTAATTGAAGATTTGAAGCATTTTCAGCACTGCAACTACAAGATAGACAACTTGGCCTACCTACGATTCCTCAGTTAGATATGAGTCATTTCCCAGTCTGAGGGGAAAACAATCTGATTCCCCATTATTGACCCTTTCAGCTTTTATTTGGGACCTTTCAAAATGTCACCCAGCTATCGATACAAACCCCATTACTTCCAGTGATTTAATCAGCAAAAAAAGTCTGCATTGTTATCTAAAATGCATCAGAACATATCGAATACAACGGTAAATATTCAGTACAAATCAGTCACCAGTAACCACACTCCTTACTTGCAGAGGCTTAATCCAGTGTCAAAACGGGGAGAAACAGGGTATGAAATATTGTTCATATTGCAGCAGAGGCTTAATGAGAGAAGAGGGCGGTAGAGGCTATTTTTAACAAGGGGTATTTAGTTACAATGCTGGAGGGCTGAAGCTGCATGTTTTTTCCCCATCGTGTCTGATGGAAGCAGGCAGTGGAGGAGATCGATTCAGTTCCATTTCATTTTTATTTATTTTTGCTGGTGAATAAGAAACCCAAAACCGGGAAGCAGAGACACATAACGGTATAGAGCCAACGGCAAGCTAGTGGTGGATTTTTGCCGACCAAGCAGTCCACTGCGGCGGACATTGTCTGAGAGGGCAGTTTCCCCTAAGTGTGATCAAGGACAGACCATAATGCATTGCGCCAGTGGACCTCTGTCTCATCACCTCAGGGACGACACCAGAGGTTAGAACTCGGTCACCTCAGACACAGAGAACATAGTGCCACACTACTCTTGCCTACTACACTGTGACAGCACACTATGTAAGACTGTGCTCGGATCATTTGAAAACACTGAACATGAGCTATAACATCACGCAACACTTAAAATCAGCTGTAACATACAGTATGTAACAGATCATAATTTTACACATACACAAACTGGGCCCAAAATTAAGATTAATCGTGTAGGCTGTTTTGTCATGTTGATGAGAGCATCCCAACAGCTTCATGGATCATAGTTTGACAAGAGAGCTGGGCGATATGGACAAAAATCCATATCCCGATAAATTGACTAAATTATCACGATACGTTTACAACATTAATGTGCACCACAGTTATTTTTTTATATGACCCTTAAAACTACTACTACTGGTTTGATGGTTGTAACTACCAAATTGTCCCATTAACAAAATCACCCATATTAGCAAACTTACTTCATTTCAAAACGTCACATAAACTCTACTGAAGGCTATTTATCGTAGTGAAGGATATCTGCAAATGTCCACGATAAGTGGTCAGTATGGTCGGTGTCAATAATTTAGGGTTGATCGTCCCAGCTCTAGTGTTGAGTAAATAGAAGTACAGAGCAGAGTACAACTGGAAATAGATGTTTAACTACAATGGTGCAGGAACATGTAGTATATAGTTGAAATCAAGGCTGGGTTTTAGACATTTTAAAAAAGTTTTAAATTAAAATCGTCAAAAATAAACAAAATTGGCTTCTTAACAAAGAGCAATTTCTCAAATAAGAATTTAGCTAGGACTGTCTGGGAGTGGTCTGAGTGGGGAAACTGAAAACCAGCTGTCATTGGCAGAGGGGTTTGGAACTCTTTCTTATTGGTCTATTAACTAATTCACCGCACGGTGATGTCACCGTGAAGATCAAAACTCCCTCACACCAAAACAGGCTG
This sequence comes from Oncorhynchus gorbuscha, assembly GCF_021184085.1. Taxonomy (NCBI): domain Eukaryota; kingdom Metazoa; phylum Chordata; class Actinopteri; order Salmoniformes; family Salmonidae; genus Oncorhynchus; species Oncorhynchus gorbuscha. The sequence continues at coordinate 76,549,431 of NC_060183.1, read as the reverse complement.
ACATTTCAGGTGGTCTTTTCAACCAGCTCTTACATTAAAAGGCATTATCATAATTTTCACATGACTATCACAACCTCAGTGTGGAAATATATTTAAAACACAGAGAATCACGTTTTTGATTGCACTGGGCCTTTAAGAAACCTTAAAACGTTAAGACCAATACTTTATGAAAATAACTTATTCTCTCATGGAAATGGATTTTCAGCTAGAAGGCTGAAAGAGCAAAATCTTAAAGAAACAATCTTGTTTCCACATTAATGGCGTTACTAAATTGGTTGAAATCAATATTCTATAAATGTTTCTGCTGTCAAGGATGCTTCCTTTTGCATAGATTGATCATTATGTCTGCCCCGAGTATGGCTGCAAAATTATTACCATCAACTGATATCTATGCTGCCATTTAATACAACAACCACCCCCATTACCATCAACTGATCTCCATGCTGCCATTTAATACAACAACCACCACCATTACCATCAACTGATATCTATGCTGCCATTTAATACAACAACCACCACCATTACCATCAACTGATCTCCATGCTGCCATTTAATACAACAACCACCCCCATTACCATCATTATCCATCAACATTACCATATCTCCATGCTGCCATTTAATACAACAACCACCCCCATTACCATCAACTGATATCTATGCTGCCATTTAATACAACAACCACCCCCATTACCATCAACTGATCTCCATGCTGCCATTTAATACAACAACCATCCCCATTACCATCAACTGATCTCCATGCTGCCATTTAATACAACAACCACCACCATTACCATCAACTGATATCTATGCTGCCATTTAATACAACAACCACCCCCATTACCATCAACTGATCTCCATGCTGCCATTTAATACAACAACCACCACCATTACCATCAACTGATATCTATGCTGCCATTTAATACAACAACCACCCCCATTACCATCAACTGATATCTATGCTGCCATTTAATACAACAACCACCCCCATTACCATCAACTGATCTCCATGCTGCCATTTAATACAACAACCACCACCATTACCATCAACTGATCTCCATGCTGCCATTTAATACAACAACCACCCCCATTACCATCAACTGATCTCCATGCTGCCATTTAATACAACAACCACCACCATTACCATCAACTCAATCTCTATGCGTCTATTTCTTATCAAAAGAATGTTGGATTATCAAGAGACTCTTAATGATCTGAACGATGAAGCCATATCTTCTCTGCAAATGTTAGGACAGATTTATTAAAACATAGTGCTAGACTCCCTCCCAATGCCAGACAGACGTTTCAACAAATGGTGAGCAGAGGGTTTCTTGCAGCTTTTGGCTAACGACTGGGATCATTAATCAAACAAAGTAAGGGGTGCTGACAAAGGCTGAGTCCCAAAAGGCACCCTATTCCCTACATAGTTCAATACTTTGACCAGGGATCTGTATAGGGAATAGGGTGAAATAACGTGACATATATAACAAAGTGTGACTGGCCATTATGGAACGGACAGAGCTATGGCATCAAACTTTTAATGAGGATGTTTTCACAACGCTAAATAATAAAAAAATATATGCCATTTAGCGGACGCTTTTATCCAAAGCGACTTACAGTCATGTGTGCATACATTCTACGTATGGGTGGTCCCGGGAATCGAACCCACTACCCTGGCGTTACAAGCACCATGCTCTACCAACTGAGCTACAGAAGGACCCACGCTTGGTTGAGTGTCCAGTTAAAAAAAAAAAAAAAGTATAATCTGGAAAGACACGGCCTGACTCGTCGACACTAACAACAATGTTGGTGTGGTAATCATCACTGATCCATTAGGGTTTGTTTTAACGGAATGCTTTGGGAGGGAACACACACACAACCCTGTCACTGTTTGTGCAGCAAGACCACCCTCTCCTCTGCTGGACCAGTCCCATGTGTGCATCTGGTGAGGACAGATGACCAGCAGGCTAGGTGTGCCTCTCTGTGTGTGTTTGGCAGTGTGTGCATCTGGTGAGGACAGATGACCAGCAGGCTAGGTGTGCCTCTCTGTGTGTGTTTGGCAGTGTGTGCATCTGGTGAGGACAGATGACCAGCAGGCTAGGTGTGCCTCTCTGTGTGTGTTTGGCAGTGTGTGCATCTGGTGAGGACAGATGACCAGCAGGCTAGGTGTGCCTCTCTGTGTGTGTTTAGCAGTGTGTGCATCTGGTGAGGACAGATGACCAGCAGGCTAGGTGTGCCTCTCTGTGTGTGTTTGGCAGTGTGTGCATCTGGTGAGCACAGATGACCAGCAGGCTAGGTGTGCCTCTCTGTGTGTGTTTGGCAGTGTGTGCATCTGGTGAGGACAGATGACCAGCAGGCTAGGTGTGCCTCTCTGTGTGTGTTTGGCAGTGTGTGCATCTGGTGAGGACAGATGCCAGCAGGCTAGGTGTGCCTCTGTGTGTGTGTCGTCAGATGATTAATATCACCACAGCTAGGCCCATGTCTACAGGGGAGGGAAACTGACGTTGGCTGACGTGGGACTACACAACGATGACGGATGGTACTATAACAAATTAAACATCATGGTGATGTGGTCCCATGTGGTTCAACTGGTAGAGCATGGCACTTTCAAAATGTCAGGATCGTGGGTTTGATTCCTGCTGGGGCCACACATACAAAAATGTACCCACTCCTTACTGTGCTTTGGATACAATAATGTTCTAAATTGCATATAAAATGGGGCGGGGGGGTAGACTCACATCCTTATAAGGAAATGTTTCCTGTCAGAGATGGAGCCTTGAGGCAAATATCTTCCAGTTCAATAAATTGCTTCTAAGCGTGGAGTTTAAAACGCTGGGCTGGCTTGCATTGTTAATGCAGCCTGTAGCTGTAAATTGCAGTCACTTGAAATTCCAGTCAGAAAAAAAACACACACCCAGAAGCAGGATTCTGATTAAACTAAAAATACTGTTTTCTGAGTTCATTTACACCCATTCTTTTAATTTCACACCATAACTAATGATGGTGAAAGGAAAAGGGATTGGATAGCCATTTCAATGGCTGTTGACAGACTGCTACAGACCCCCCAATGTCTGTTTAGCTTATACAATATTTATATAGTATTTGTCCTGTTACCCACTTGTACAAGTGTAACAGTATAAATTTAGACCGTCCCCTCACCCATACACGGGCGCGAACCAGGGACCCTCTGCACACATTAACAACAGTCACCCACGAAGCATCGTTACCCATCGCTCCACAAAAGCTACGGGGGAACCACTACTTCAAGGTCTCAGAGCAAGTGACGTCACCGATTGAAACGCTACTTAGCGAGCACCACCGCTAACTAGCTAGCCGTTTCACATCCGTTACACAAGTATGGACTTGAAATTCGTTTTTTGCATATCCCCACCCCTGGAGCAAATGGTGTTAAGTGCCTTGGTCAAGGGCACAGCAACAGATTGTTCACCTCGTCACCTCCGGGATTCAAACCACTGACCTTTTAAATTAGTGGACCAACGCTCTAACCTCAAGGCTACGTGCTGTTCTTTGGTGGCAGATATAATTAATTACACAAGTACATGTGAAGACATAACAATAAGTACATGTACACTGTGTAAGTGATGAATATTCATCATAATCCTCCCAACTAAACATTCTAGAAACAAACCCCATGTTCCCTATATATTTTTAAATGGCTCCTTAAAGTGAAATTATCAGGCTCGAGGAGAGTATTATGTTATAAACATTTCATCGAGCCAATCGTTAGCTACAACATACAGAAAACTTGTGACATGCTTGTAGAGTATCCTATCCACAAACCACATCCCTTGGGTATCTGAGCACCAAATGACCTGCTTATCTGCTCTGTTAGAGAGGAAGCCCATTGTCTCAGACCACGTCCTGTGTGTGTGTGAGACTACTCCTGGCTATTAGGGTCTCCGTGCTTGGGGCTACTCCTGGCTATAGGTTAGCAGTTATAGCGTCTGATTTAATTAGCAGTGTCACCTGATTGGCTAATTACTCTCATGCGGTCTTCTGTTTATTTCCTGTCAGGGTTTTGTGTACAATGATGAGGAGCCTCATCATATATTACAGCTGTTGACAAGGAATTGGTTTGCGTTCTCCCACACCTGAGAGACTTTGTACAGGCAACTACAAATGTATGTTCTGATGAGAACAAACGCCAACAGCCACTCCATAGACATCACTTGGAATGCAACAGACTGCTATTTTTGTCAATGCTCTAGCTCCTCCTCCGACAACAACCTCATCTCAGGTCTATGAACCCTGCACGTGCTGCGGATGGATGCCTTGGCAACAGCGCAGCAGTCCTCCCAGCCAGTGTGTGGAGGCCTCCGGGGCTGCTCTTCTACCAGCAAGCTGTTGAGTCATTAGGGAGACCGGCCAACCTGATTGCTCTCTTTATTCTGGCCCCGGGGCCTCCACACAGCGCTGCTTCCTGTTTAAACATACTGAGGCCTCCCTGACTTGACAGATTTGAACAAAAGGATGGCTCTGAAAAACCAACGGGAGTCTACAGAGTCAGCTGGGGACGAGCTCAGAGGAAGGCATTGGGAAGAGGAGCAGTTTGATGGTTATTCAGCTTGGGGGTTTTGTATGCCCTGTATCGTCTAGACTCAGCAACGGATATAAATGGAAGAAAGGCTGTGAAGGATGACAAATCGACATAACTGAAAATTTACATTTTACAACTAGATTTCAGGTTTTTCACAAATCCCAGGTGAACAATTCCCAGAATAATTCAGGAATAAGTAGAAAGGGCATCATCCAACTGGGAAAATAAATTGTTCAATCGTAGATGGGAGTGACCGAACCTGAAACGGTCAAGGATTAAGTGGATCGCTTTGCTCTACCGTGTATCCTTAAATCCCCCCATGACTATGCCCTTTGTAAAACCATGCATTTGGGCACTTCCAAAGCCCTGAGAGCCAGAGACACTTTCAATATACTTGTATGATAATTAGGGACTACAGTAGCTGAGCCAAGAGGGATAGTATTGCAAGGGTATTGATCTGCCTTAAAATATTCCTGTCAATGATTAAGTGGCCACCTTTGCAGTAGTAATTAATTAACCCTGGCTACAAAGTAAAAACTGCCCATTACAGGAAGATCTTTAATGGTCTTTAAATGCTAATCCATATTGTCATTGAGCAAACTTGTCTCAAGGCTGAAGGGAAATCTTAAAATATGGCTGGCCACTTACATCCTTCATATATATCAATTCAATTTAAGGGCTTTATTGGCATGGGAAACATGTTTACATTGCCAAAGCAAGTGAAATAGATAATAAACAAAAAAAAATATTGTAAATATTACACATAGAAAAGTTTCAAAAGAATGAAGACATTCCACATGTCATTATGTATATATATAGTGTTGTAATCTCTGCTTGTAGGCAGACTGAAACTAACATCCTGGGTTCAATGGACATGCTAACCTTGACCTTGTGGGACTTTTTGAATGAATCGCTGTGAATCATGCATGGGCTAGAGAGGTTGTCCAGGTCCACTATTGTTGCATGATGATGATGTCAGGACTCTAGCCTCTCCCGCTCCAAAACTTGCATTAACATGCCCATCACCAAAAATGTTAAGAACATTTTGTGAACACATGTTGTGGATATGGCAACCAATCTCATCACTCTTTGCCATCTCTAGATTAGGTTGAAATCCCGCTTGATCTACAGGCCTGACTAAACTGGATGAGTTGACTGTCTGACTGACACCCACTGTCTGTCCCTGTCCTCCATCCTCCTCTGGTCCACAGTCAGACTGACACCCACTGTCCGTCCCTGTCCTCCATCCCCTGAGGCCTGAGATGGATTAGACGAGGGTCATGTGGCATCAGGGGTCATTATGGCAATACTGAAACCGGAGTAAGAGGATTTCACGGAAATGAATGGTCTATGGTCACAGACCTAGCTTATCATGATGATGATGCTTTACTCTTATTGAACCAATTAAGTTGATTGAGAGCACATTCTCATTTACAGCAAATTGGGAAGAGTTGCATTGGGGACGTTAGGTGCTGAATGAGCTGATCTGAAGCCAAGAATTGCTGCACTAATAAAGTTGTCAATTTTTATTTTATTTTTTAAATAGTTTGTTTCATGGAGCTTTGATTTTAATGATGAACTTTTCCAGCACTTACTTTCAGATGAAAAACAACAAGGTAATGGAGGCTGAACCATGAGGGGATTGTGTTAATGGAGTGACAGGGATCTTCATTTAAGAGGCTGTGCTTGATGAAAGTGATTCAGACAATCAGAATGTACTTTTTGTGCGTGGGCCCCTGAACATATACAGATTTAAAATCAAGTGAGTGATGCACACGGAGGAAGAAAACATGAGTAATAATATATATATCTCTGTACCTTTTGATTGAGGATTGCTGGGCGTGCAGCACTAAAACTAGGAACGGCATCTGTTCACGATTCTTCCACTTAAAGATGCACTACACAGAAATCACTCCGCCATTTCCAGGTTACTAAAATGCTAATATTTTGCCTAATTTCAGTTTATGTGACAAAACAAGCAAGCATAGTGTAGAGAATCATTGTACCATCTAAAGCGCTGTGAAATATATTTCCATAACCAAAAACATTGTATTTTTCAGCTGTTTGAAGCTAGTGTACAAAACCGAAAGTAAAAGACTCGAAAATGAAACATAAGAACGGGAGGCATAGAAATAGCGTATAAAGAATATATCTACCGCTTCCTAAGACTGGCTTTCGATGAGAACGACAGATCTATAACACACATTTCTATGTGAATTTTGGTCGGGTCGCCCAGAAATAATGCAGCTTTAAGATCTAAAAACACCATGACCTGAGGGTACATATTCCTTCTTATCACAAAACTGAAAAGAAACATGAATCATAATTCTCCCTGAAAAATTCAAAGCCATATCCATACATTAATTTCTTGTGGTCAGGTCAACGGTTACTCGTTGGCTTTGTACATCTTCCTTGCACATTCATAACAGCAACAGAATGAAGCATATGGATACAATGTTAAAACAGAACCTGACTAATTTATTGAAAAATAGTGAAGTCCACTATGGAGGATGATGGAGTGCTTTTATCAACAAGTGCCCTTGTTACATCCTTATGTTGTTTTTTAAAAACTATTTATTTCACCAGGTAAGTTGACTGAGAACACATTCTCATTTACAGCAACAACCTGGGGAATAGTTACAGGGGAGAGGAGGGGGGAATCATGTAGAATTATACCATACAGGCCTGGGAGAATTCAGATTGCCTCAGTTTCTAACGACACATTATCCTTTACATTAGGCAGTGTACCAAAAATAACAAGATTACCATTTCAAGGGCATGCAATTGCAGCATAAATGCACAAAATGCCCTCTCCCGCTTTAATGTATAAACATGTAGTGTAAGAAATGACTAACGACACACAAATAATTGTGCTGCCCATGTTCTGTGTCAACCCCCGCAAGAAAGCAAATCCAGGAGATGTTCATAGCTGTGTGGCTGAGTCTAATGTCCTCATGTCAATGGGCTACTGTGAACATCCACAGAAAGGCAATAAAACGGACCCATGACCATGGACAAATGCTAATGCCAAACCGCTAACCGTGGCTCAACATCAGATGGAGTTTTGTACCAGACAATAAACCTGAGTGACCGTTATCGTTACCACACCAGGGCTATGCCAACATTAAGCCCAACTCCACATATCTACCATGCACAAGGACAATGTTCAGAACAGTTTATCATTACCACACCAGGGCTATGCCAACATTAAGCCCAACTCCACATATCTACCACGCACAAGGAGAATGTTCAGAACAGTTTTGTCACTGACAAGTGAGAGAGGTCATTTCTCTCAAGGTCACGGCGGTCACGTTTCAGGAAGGACAACAAAGCAAAGACAAGCGAGTGTAATCCCTGATGGTCAAATGTCAATTCTAAAGTACTTTAACCTCCATGAGATTCCCTAGAAGATCACTGTGGTGGCGTATATAACTATACAAAGGTTTGAAACATACCAAGGGTTAAAACAAGGCATCATTCACCTAAAGCTCATCAAGCTTTACAGACACCGCCTTTGTCCATGACCCATGAAAAGGTTTTTCCTCCACTGACGTCAAGCCTGTGTCATCCCTGACTTCACACTGCTGGTGGTTGGTTACCTGGGTATTGGTTATTCACGTTGGCCTCACTGGGGCTGTTCATCTATTTCAAAACACCTATTGTACAACCACACATATACTGTATAGACTTGGGCGATATACCGTATATACTGGACGGTATGATTTTCAATACTGTTTAGGGGGGAAGGGGTGCGCCACTCCTTATTGTTATAGCGTTAAGTATAACTATATAAGATGTCTAATTAAATCCAGCTCAGCACTCCAGCAATGCTAACTTGCTAGCTAAGTGGCTAGATGTCAAGATCAAGCTTCTTGGTTACAGCAGAGACATGGATTGTGTGCCATTCAGAGAGCGAATGGGCAAGACAAAAGTGCCTTTGAACGGGGTATGGTAGTAGGCGTCAGGCTCGGTTTGTGTAAAGAACTACAACGCTGCTGGATTTAAAAAAATGCTCAACAGTTTCCCGTGTTTATCAACAATAGTCCACCACCCAAAGGACATCCAGCCAACCTGACAACTGTGGGAAGCAATAGAGTCAACATGGGTCAGCATCCCTGTGGAATGCTTTCAACACCTTGCAGAGTCCATGGCCCAACGAATTGAGGCTGTTGAGGGAAAAAGAGGGGGGTGCAACTCAATATTAGGAAGGTGTTCCTAATGTTTTGTACACTCAGTGTATGTCTAAACCAATAATAATTTATTTTCCATTAGCACCCAGGTTTAGCCCTCCTGAATCAGTGTTGTCTGCCAAACAAGGAAGGAATAGCATTTTTATTTTTATTCATTAGCCTAATAATAGATTGCGTGTGCATCATGTCTGCATCCAACAATGCAATGAATCAAAATTAAAACCTGTGACTTGCTATCATCCGTCTCTAAACATAGAATCCATAGTCTTTACTTTATTCGATTTAATTGACAGAAACTGATTAAACATGTGGAGGCAAATCAGATTTGTCAGGCAGAAATGATAAAAGTAATTGGCATGAAATTATACGAGTCCGGCTTGCATTATACGAGTATGCCTGCATCATTCAACTGAGTGACACTTAATTTGATTCTTAAAACTCCGGTCCGTACACCACATCGTGTCTTCAAGAATTTCCTTGAGGCATTTTTGTGTTCACAGGCAACTTCTGACTCATTAATATGCTATATAATGAATCCACACTTCAAAATAAGAAGGTTAAGGAGTTAACAGATAAAAAGAAAATGCCCGACTGTAAAGGAAAGAGAATAACGAGCCCGTGCTCCAGAGGAGTCTTCAGACGGTCAACAATGGCACCGGAGAGACTTAATATCCCTGTCTTCTCCACAGGTGTTGTGGGCACTGAGGCAACTCGTATGGGGAATTAGCACAAACCTCATCAACAAGGTGGGAAGACTAGGGATCACACACGGCACAGTACTAAACCTTGGACAGTTTGTCCTCCTCTGTCTGCACGGCTATCCTGCCCCCACAAATAAGGACAAGCCAACCGTTACGGTGAGCAGGGGGCTATTACACAGAAAGGGCCTGTCATAAAACTCCACTCACCGTTGCGTCAGAATTCGGCGTTGTAACATCACGGCGTCTCAACAGGTTCCGCCAAGCATAGCTAATGATAGTTTCCATTTTACGCCTTGAATCCGTGAGTCTTTCAGACAAACAGACTGAGTGATTCATCCACTCAGCTTTTCTGACAAGGGTATAGATGAGAGAGAGACTGATGGAGTTTAGCTCTATAATAAACTACCCTAGTGGTTTTACCGTCTCACTATAATCACCGATAATGTTACTCATGGTATTTATTGGCATTTTAATGTCTTATTTTTTATGGTGGCTCTGCAACGGATGCAAACTCGTCGATATTTTGGCATCTTTTTGTCAGAGTGCATTTCATACAGGCCCCAGTGAGACACATTGTTACAGTAGCATAGTCTAAATCATTAGCTGGGCGTTTTATGATTGCCAAAACACTTCAGTAGTATGTGGAGTAACAGCACTGCAGTCATGTGAAAACTGCATCAATGTACGGGGATGTGCAAGGAGACTATGGTGGGAAAGGACATGTTCACTTTGGCATAAGAGGCAATAATGAAAATGACATGATACATTGGGCTGTTGGCCATAGTCCAATACGACAAAATGGCTTGAGAATGAAACTGGGCTAAACAACGTGTGGCCATCGGTCTTCGTGACAGGGCCACACCCAGTGGAGCCACTACGGTCAGATCCCAGAGGACAGTCTGGCACGAGAAGGGATCCAAACCAGATTGCTTACGGTTGCATTCCACACCTGAGCCATTTGTCTCTTACTGGCAACATTGAAGGTGGAAATACAAGTACTATAGTCTGAAACCAAGTTTATGACAAAGGTACAATGGAGGTTTTACATGGTCTTTTTGCTGACATATCACAGTAGCTGATCGATCCTATTTCTTATGGTCATGGATTTGGTGACAATCAGAAGTCCTTCAGAAGCTATGTTATCGAGTACATTTGGAGACCATTGACTCGAGATGCCCATCCAAGCCCTTGTCTTACCATTGGTTCATGTAGTGCTAAATAGGTGAGATAAATCACAAGGTCTGGGTACGGACCTGAAATGTATTCCCATTTAATTAGCTTGAACAGAAAAAAGGGCCTTGGGGAAAGCCCACAATCTAATATTTACAGTTGCATGACAGCTGAACCCCCAAAAATATCCAGTCGGGAGAACTTTTCACAGATTTGTCCCAAATTCAATACGTCTTCCTGCCAGACACAGTTGGTTTCTATGTAGACAGTTGGTTTTAAACCCTCTACTAGCTGATCTATGTATTAATAATTTAGGGTAGACACCGCATGAGATTTTCACAACACCTCTGAGCAACATCCAGAGAGCCTTTTCTATCCGTCAGCTAAAAAGGCACTCAGGTTGAGGATGGGGATTTCTGGTATTACCTCAGGTTCAGCGTAGAGGCCAACCAGATGGGACATCATTAGGTAATGGACGTTGTTTGATAAACAGCACAACGGATGCACTTTCATCAGCAATTAAGTATTAAATCACGGAAAGGAACCAACGTTGTAAGTTCTTTGATCTCAAAAAATGAATGTACACTTTTTCGGAAGTAGAATTTTTCATTCCGAAGTGGGAGGAGCTTATTTGATTTGCAGCGACGTCATCCGAACCGGAGAGTTCCTAAATGGACAGACACAGGAGAGGTGAGGCATTTCAATGAGGAGGACTTGGAAGAGAGACTGTTTTAGTACTTGCTGAGTCACTTAATGGGGACGAAGGAACGCACAGAGAGAGCCATTACAGTCATCCATTTTGAATGGAAAATGGCGGCAGTACCTTCATTGATGGCAAAACTGGCCAGCTGTCACGTCATTTTAGCCTAATTAAATTAGATGCTGTCGCCTCAGATGGCCTTTCGCCATAATAATAATTAATTCATTAACCCCTTAACCCCATTCAAATGCTCCCTCTCGCTACCTGGTTGTATACTGGACCAGCAAACACAATGCTCAACACCCTCGTAAAAAGACAGAGGGCTATTTGTGTACGTTTGACTGTTTATAAAAGATCAAATAAAATAAAGAATAAAATACAAAAGAGAGGGCTATTAAATGGATAAAAGCAAACTGATTAAAGACCTTGTTGGTTTACATTGACTCAATCTGCTTGTTGGCTATTATACCAAATTTCATAGTCAGTCAAAGGAATCACTGCATTTTCTCGGCATGCCAATTTGCATTGGTCGAAAGCACACTGCTGTCTGCACAGTGGCAGGAGAATTTATTCACACTTAAGACATGGTAGAATGTGTCACACCTTCAGCTTGTGATGTCATGGAGGCTTCCGGCCGAAGGGACAGAGGGATTGTGTCAGTGGCAACATGCATCTCTCTCTAATGCATTCCCATGGCATCCCACAAGACAATATACATCCTGGCCATGACATCTAATTAGCTCTGCAGATGGGGCTTGGTGGCGGTGAGAATGACTGCTGCAAGACCACACATACAAAGCAGGCCTTTATAGGCCACGGAAAGAGAGAGCTGCTGGCCCCTGAGGAGAGGGGGATGAGCTATTGTCAGGCCACTGCAAGATCTTTCAAAAGATGATCTACACCAAAACCTTGTCCCTGCATGCCATACGAGCCAGTGGTCTTCCTCTGGGAAATAATATCAGCGTTTTGCATGTCATTTAAAATCAGTCACCACAGTGCAGAGCCACTGATTAGCATGTTAACAAACATCTCCATCTCCCATTGTTGAGGAATAAATAAAGAGGCTCTCGTGGAGATCCACCAATAGACTGCAAGAGGATTTCCGCTAAATGTGTCAGAGTAATATTCTTGATAGTGTCCTACTTCATTATAAATCTCTGAGGAGTGGAGAAATGAGACAACTTTACATATTGTATATATATAATTGAATGAAAACAGAATAAATGGTATATTTCTGGCATAAGATAGTCCAGTAATTTGAGAACCCCTGCAGATAGTCAGCCTCACAGTCAACTATAAAATATGATAAAAGTTTCCTTTGGTTGATTATTCCAATTATGTTAATTATACACAATGCATAGTTTATTTTTGTATTTATTTAACTAGGCAAGTCAGTTAAGAACAAATTCTTATTTATAATGACGGCCTACCGGGGGGCCATGGGTTTACCTGCCTTGTTCAGGGGCAGAATGACCGATTTTTACCTTGCCGGCTCAGGGATTCGATCCAGCAACCTTTCGGTTACTGGCTGGCACAACGCTCTAACCGCTAGGCTACCGGCTGGCACAACGCTCTAACCGCTAGGCTACCTGCTGGCACAACGCTCTAACCGCTAGGCTACCGGCTGGCACAACGCTCTAACCGCTAGGCTACCTGCTGGCACAACGCTCTAACCGCTAGCACAAAGCTCTAACCGCTAGGCTACCTGCTGGCACAACGGTCTAACCGCTAGGCTACCTGCTGGCACAACGCTCTAACCGCTAGGCTACCTGCTGGCACAACGCTCTAACCGCTAGGCTACCTGCTGGCACAACGCTCTAACCGCTAGGCTACCTGCTGGCACAACGCTCTAACCGCTAGGCTACCGGCTGGCACAACGCTCTAACCGCTAGGCTACCTGCTGGCACAACGCTCTAACCGCTAGCACAAAGCTCTAACCGCTAGGCTACCTGCTGGCACAACGCTCTAACCGCTAGGCTACCTGCTGGCACAACGCTCTAACCGCTAGGCTACCTGCTGGCACAACGCTCTAACCGCTAGGCTACCTGCTGGCACAACGCTCTAACCGCTAGGCTACCTGCTGGCACAACGCTCTAACCGCTAGGCTACCTGCTGGCACAACGCTCTAACCGCTAGGCTACCTGCTGGCACAACGCTCTAACCGCTAGGCTACCTGCTGGCACAACGCTCTAACCGCTAGGCTACCTGCTGGCACAACGCTCTAACCGCTAGGCTACCTGCTGGCACAACGCTCTAACCGCTAGGCTACCTGCTGGCACAACGCTCTAACCGCTAGGCTACCTGCTGGCACAACGCTCTAACCGCTAGGCTACCTGCTGGCACAACGCTCTAACCGCTAGGCTACCTGCTGGCACAACGCTCTAACCGCTAGGCTACCTGCTGGCACAACGCTCTAACCGCTAGGCTACCTGCTGGGCTAGGCTACCTGCTGGCACAACGCTCTAACCGCTAGGCTACCTGCTGGCACAACGCTCTAACCGCTAGGCTACCTGCTGGCACAACGCTCTAACCGCTAGGCTACCTGCTGGTTACTGGCACAACGCTCTAACCACTAGGCTACCTGCTGGTTACTGGCACAACGCTCTAACCACTAGGCTACCTGCTGGTTACTGGCACAACGCTCTAACCACTAGGCTACCTGCTGGTTACTGGCACAACGCTCTAACCACTAGGCTACCTGCTGGTTACTGGCACAACGCTCTAACCACTAGGCTACCTGCTGCCCCACTGCCGCGCAACTGTGGATATGTCTTGAGATGAGTATCCAAGCTGATAAAGAGGGACTTTAATTTTCACCCAAAAAATGCCATTACGTCCATGTGAGTCACCCAACGATAAGAGCACAGTAAAGCAGAGAGTGGAGAGCAACGTGGAGAGGGCCGGCTGAAGGAAACATTGACGGAACTTATCTAAGATCATTTATTCAAAAACATCAGAGAAGAGAAAACGGCAGAAATATAAGACTTTATTCTGTTTTCAGTAACTTTTATGAATACAATAAGTTCTCATTTTCCTACTCCTCCTCAGCACTTTATAATTTAAGTAGAACACTCATCCAGAATATTACAGTATAACGTGTCAGAGACACAATAGGAACTGTGATGTTTCCATTCTAAAATGGTGGGAAGAGCCCATTGATATCTCATATGGAGACATCTGGATTGCCAACAGAATGAAAGCAGTTTACTGTTTATTCAGTATGAACTGACAACTCACTAATTGATATGTTGTGATATAATGATAATGGTGTGACAGCGGCTGGTAGCTTAGCGGTTAAGAGCGATAAACAAGTAACTGAAAGGTTGCCGGTTTGAATCTCCGAACCGACTAGGTGAGACATCTGTCAATGTGCCCTTGAGCAAGGTGCTTAACACCAATTGCTCTGGCTAAGAGTGTCTGTTAAATGACAAATGTAAGAGGTAGATCTGGAAAGCTGTTTTTGCAAGCTGCCAGTACCACTGTTTATCTCTAATACTAGAGAACAAAGATGTGCTGGATGGTCCTGTGAGGTGTAGCTTCATCACAGTACCACTGGTTATCTCTAATACTAGAGAATAAAGATGTGCTGGATGGTCCTGTGAGGTGTAGCTTCATCACAGAACCACTGTTTATCTCTAATACTAGAGAACAAAGATGTGCTGGATGGTCCTGTGAGGTGTAGCTTCATCACAGTACCACTGGTTATCTCTAATACTAGAGAACAAAGATGTGCTGGATGGTCCTGTGAGGTGTAGCTTCATCACAGTACCACTGGTTATCTCTAATACTAGAGAACAAAGATGTGCTGGATGGTCCTGTGAGGTGTAGCTTCATCACAGTACCACTGGTTATCTCTAATACTAGAGAACAAAGATGTGCTGGATGGTCCTGTGAGGTGTAGCTTCATCACAGTACCACTGGTTATCTCTAATACTAGAGAACAAAGATGTGCTGGATGGTCCTGTGAGGTGTAGCTTCATCACAGTACCACTGGTTATCTCTAATACTAGAGAACAAAGATGTGCTGGATGGTCCTGTGAGGTGTAGCTTCATCACAGTACCACTGGTTATCTCCAATACTAGAGAACAAAGATGTGCTGGATGGTCCTGTGAGGTGTAGCTTCATCACAGTACCACTGGTTATCTCCAATACTAGAGAACAAAGATGTGCTGGATGGTCCTGTGAGGTGTAGCTTCATCACAGTACCACTGGTTATCTCTAATACTAGAGAACAAAGATGTGCTGGATGGTCCTGTGAGGTGTAGCTTCATCACAGTACCACTGGTTATCTCCAATACTAGAGAACAAAGATGTGCTGGATGGTCCTGTGAGGTGTAGCTTCATCACAGTACCACTGGTTATCTCTAATACTAGAGAACAAAGATGTGCTGGATGGTCCTGTGAGGTGTAGCTTCATCACAGTACCACTGGTTATCTCTAATACTAGAGAATAAAGATGTGCTGGATGGTCCTGTGAGGTGTAGCTTCATCACAGTACCACTGTTTATCTCTAATACTAGAGAACAAAGATGTGCTGGATGGTCCTGTGAGGTGTAGCTTCATCACAGTACCACTGGTTTATCATTGTTTTGCTATTGACATCCAATTTTAAGTCAAGGAGAACATCAAATCAAATCACTGCCTCGGTTAGGGAAGACTAATATTACCAATTTCAATCACATCTCAAGGTCATTGTAGAGAACACAAAGACTGAAGATCAATGTTGGGGAGGCAGTACCCAACACGGTTTCTGTTTGAACCCGAGAAAAACGGCAAAAAAATCCACCCAGGTTAAAGTTCCCATGTAGTCAAAAGGATTGTAACTTTGAACTTTGCAAAGCAGAATATAAAAGGCTGAATTGTGGCTATTCAGCAGATCAGTAAAGTAATGAAGCTTGTTGATATGGAGCTGAGCTTAGGCCAATTTATAAACTAGCTCAGTGGAAACTATCTAATACCCTGGTGCCATTGAATTATGAAAAGTAATCCCATCTCACAGTGGTCATATGAAACAACTACTTTTTATTACACCCACTTCTTCCTCTCCACACTTCCCCTTCCAGTTCTTCCACTTCATGTCATTAACATTCAGTATATTACGTAATGTAATCATGCCTATTTGCGCTATACGGCCAACATACAAATGGCTAGGGGCTGTTCTTACGCACTACGCAATGTGAAGTGCCTGGATACAGCCCTTAGCCGTGGTATATTGGCAATATACCACAAATCCCCGAGGTGCCTTATTGCTATTATAAACTGGTTACCAACGTAATTAGAGCAGTAAAAATAAATGTCATACCCATGGTATACGGTCTGACATCCCACGGCTTTCAGCCAATCAGCAACCAGGTCTCAAACCACCTGGTTTCTAATTAACATTACATTCTCAGTGGGATACATGGAGAACAGTATGTATGGAACAGTGAACACTACGGGTGCCTGTTAAGCTCAGCATTCGGGTCAGGGAGGGCGACATCGTGGTATATCAGCTCTTCTCTAGGAGCTACAATGATTCATGTGGAATTGGGAACAGAAAATACATACTGCAAAAGTCTGTATTTGGCTCTCTCAAAACAAGATGGCTTCCTATACCTACTGCCTACTCAGTTCTGGCCTCTATGGGGAATAACTCATTAGCTTGGCTTGAGATTCATGTTCTGCTGTGCTACTGTAAATACACTGTTTCCTGACGAGACTGTGTTGAGAAGATAGCCGAAGGGGCAATTTACCCATGAAAGGCTTTCTAAAACAGAACAGGAAGGACCACTGGGTGTGTATGGGTGTTATCTGTCAAAGTGAGGCCGAGACCCTTCTGTTCTGTGAATGCACTCCAAAGCAGAGTTTTGCTGAGAAAGTCATATTTAATAGAAATAACTAAATTATACAGAACTCGAGTGAAGAAGTTACTTTAACTTAAGGCTAAACCAAATTAGCAAGAGAATTGTGACAATGGGATGAAGACAAAACGAGTAGTTCCTAACATTTCAGTTCAGCCCAAACCCAAATGGAATGTCAAGTGTATTGCTATTATGAAACATCCAATGGGGAAAGAAAGTGCATTTAAACATTAGATAAAAAAGGATGCACCGATTGTAAAGGTATAGGCAACCAGCGGAACATGTCATGTATCTCAAACATCGAGTCATTTTTTATACTTTCTTTTCAGTGAAAGTTTTTGCAGAACAATTACAGGTGTGTTGTAGGTGGTCTCATACACACATGCAGTCATTTAGGAATGTCTGGCAGACAACTTAGATACACCTCCACGTAGACTGACATGGCATCCGTATTGGCAATATTCGTTAGCTTCCTTCCCGTTTTCTAATTTTCTCAATGTGTCGAAGGCCAATACAGATCACTATCACTTCTCCCATGCTTCCTGGTAGGACAGCTGACCTACTTTCTTGGTATTGATTAGGTCTGAGATTACCAAAGCAGGCGATCACATTTCCAATTTAAAGCCCGAACAATTGATCATGCAGCTTAAAAAAGGGGAGAACATCTTGCCTCAGAGCAGCCCTCGATTCTACTAATGCGCGTATATGAAGCAGACGCGCTACATTGGTCTTTCAATTTCTAAAATGTGCCTTCGCTGTGGTGGAACAAGCCAATTTTTATTTATTTAATTTAACCTTTATTTAACTTGGCAAGTCAGTTAAGAACAAATTCTTATTTACAATGCTAATGAGTTATCTATTGTCATCAAGGCATAACCCCCCCCCAAGAAAACCGTAGTTTGAGTTACGTGCATATTTCTCAGCTGGATTTGGCCAGCTGTGTATGGTATGGTAACCATCACTAGTTCTAGATCTCAAGGCACATCAGTGAACAATCGTCAAGTGTGAATTAATTACTCTGGAGACTAATTTGCATGAGGAAATGCACCTAGGGAAGGAAGCCACAAAGAACCACAATATCTCCCCCAACTCACTCAGACCCACACCACCCTGTAGACTCAGACCCACAGCCACACCACCCTGTAGACTCAGACCCACAGCCACACCACCCTGTAGACTCAGACCCACACCACCCTGTAGACTCAGACCCACAGCCACACCACCCTGTAGACTCAGACCCACAGCCACACCACCGAAGGTCAAATATAAATACCATCAACCTGACTGAAATGAGGACAGCCTCAATTAAAATCTCACGGGGAACAGGGAATAAAGCTGCATGAGGACAAAAGTACCGGTAGAGTCTGGCAGCTTTCCAGCAGTTATAACTTGGCGGCTTGCAAAGTCATGGTAGAGAGCCGCTTAGCAGTCAGATAGCATTACTGGGATTGTCTTTCTCTGTGGCTCAGAGATAGAGGGGGAATCAATTAGTCTCCAGCAGGCTCTGACCTTGAAATGGAGCTCCGGTCTGGCAGGAGGAAGTCCCACTGCACCGCAGCATTTAGTTTTAGGAAGTTGTGCATCATCAGCTATTGATTTTTCATATTTTCTGGAAATGACTGGAAATCATGAGGAAGCTAGCATTGGGGGCCCTTTGGCTGCTCACTTCCTGGTCAACATGGGCTAATTTCAAATATGCAGATGAGAACATATGCATTCTGTTTGGTGAGATGCTACGGGAAATAAGAACCAGCATGGTATCACGACGGTTTACTGCATCGGATGTGGTGTAAGGGACAGCTATGGTAAGGGACAGCTATGGTAAGGGACAGCTATGGTAAGGGACAGCTATGGTAAGGGACAGCTATGGTAAGGGACATGTTTATGCAGTAGCAACTAATGTTTTATCTTATTAGCACTAACTACCTGGGGTGGTTTTGAAAGGGAGTTTCTGTTTCTTACACACACACATGCTGGTAATTCTTCAGAAGCTTTAGTCATGGCTACTAGCGCTACACTTCACAGCATGTCTGCTTTCAGACAGAGGGCTAAGCAACATGCACTATTATTCTCAGCATAGAGTTGTACAATAGGAAAAGCATCACGTTTTAAAATGCTTGAACATGTCGAGGTAATGACCTTTTTGGGTTGTGTATTGCCGTAGGGTGCACTGGACTATTTCACTGAATAGTATCACATGGATGTTTCCTTTCTGCCTGCTGGTACTCAATATGTTGACGTGCACCATCACATTATGTGTCTCCCTTAATAAAAGACACGTGCTTACTGTAGTTAATAGTTCTGCGTTTGTCTTAATCTGACACCAAAGTTCAGAATTCTTTCTAGATTAAACGTCAAAAGGCTAATGTAACTGTCAAGTCCTTCTGCTCTTACATGTGTCAGGTGACACAGTTCGATACAACACAGACCAAACGTAACTGTGAGCAAACTAAAACACATAGGAATTACAAAGTGTGGCGTACTTACAGAACTTCGGGACAATAATGTCATTAGATTCCACAGTAGTTTGGGAGTAGGTTGGTTTTCCCTTGCTCATTGGTTTTAGGGTGGTAGAGGGCCCAGGCTGCGTGGGCGGGCCCGTGCGGTACCTCAATGCAGAGGTAGGGGTGTACTGAGTCACTCCGGTGGGTTTTCCCTCTACTATGACCTCAGGCTGTCCTGTGGTGGTGGTTGTCGGCGTGGGGACGGGGGAGGGGTGGGGAAATGACAATGGCAGATCCCTTGTGGGGTCAGCATAGATGGGGTCTTGTCCTCTGCGATCTGGGCCCAGGTGGGTGGGCGGCTCGTACTCAAAGATTTTGTCCACAAAGACCCACTTGAGGCCGGCGGTGCAGAGAGCCAGACTGAGCAGGCAGGCCAGGATAGGGAGGATGCAGATTTTCTCTGAGCGCAGGCAACCACGCACCTGTTCCATCTCTAAGCACACACAGCAGGTCCCTGCCAAGCCCAAGAATCCCAGGGGCCTTGCTGGTTCTCCATCGACACCCTCCTCCCCACCCTCACCACCTGCTGCAGACTCCGCCTCCTCTGGGGCTTGTCCTGGATCGGCGCAGGAGAGGGTGGGGGATGATGATGATGATTTGGGAAGGACGACCAGCCCGGCGGAGGAGTCCACCGCCTCCACTCCTTCAGTCATCCTCCCTCGTGCTCTCTCTCTCTCTCTCTCTTGCTCTCTCTCTCTCCCCCTCTCACGCCGAAGGATCTCTGGACGCCTGTACTCAACTCAAAGAGCACGGCAGCTGGCTGGTATCGTAAAGTGTGTTGTCCATTATCAGATCACAGTGGTGGGGGTTGGTGGGAGATGGAGGATGCTTTTCACAGCAGTGTGGGGTAACCTTGTTAACGTCTGGGAAGTAAGCCGACAAGACTTCCGTACCGGGGGGAAAGAGATTGTCTTTGCAGGTTTGCTATCACAGCATTCTCACGGGAAACGTGTACACACGAAAACAAGTCCAGAAATAGAAACATCAAATTCTGAGCTACAACAAAAGTGGTTTCTTCCCTTAGATCTCTTGCGTGGTTCAGTTCCCTGGGCAGGACGAGTAGTGCGCTCACTCACCTGAGGACTTGAAGAGTGGAGCCGGCTGCTGTGTGAACGCTATTGGCAGGATGCGGCTACAGATGGGACAGAGCAGACCGGCACTGCAGTGGCAAGAGCACCATGTCTGTCTGTCTGTCTGTCGGTCTGTTTGTCTGCTCAAGCAGCAGCCTAGTGGGGCTGAATCATCAGGGAGCAGCAGGTGCCCTTCCTCTCAGCAGCGCCGGAGAAACAGATAATTAGTGGAGAGAGAAACACACTCGTACATCGCAGAAGGAGAGACAATTCAGGACACTCCCCTTTTCCTCCTCACCACTACACTCCTCGCTCTCTCTCTCACCCTCTACCTCTCTCTACAAGGGCTCTCCTACTCTAAGGTATTGTCCACGCACTCTTCTCAGGCTGCTACCAGTCTGAACACAAAGCACACAGCTAAGCAAGTTCGTACTTGATCCAATTAGGGGGAATGGCAACGAATCACAGTCAAACAGACGGCTCTGGCCTCTCTCTCCCTCCAGCGCTCTCTCCCTGGACCATTGATTATGTTAATACAAAAGGGTGTTTTTTTCGTCAAGGGGTGGTAGCCAGTGAAACAGACATTTGATCCGTCCCAAGGGAACTGAGCTATTGTTTTATGGCTCCTCACAGAATCTTCCTTCATTGGAGTGAATGAAAGGGAAAAAAATGACTGAAGTAATATTTCAATCATTGTCAAAGAAAATAATACCAATCACCTGATTCACAAAACCTTTTTTTTTTTCAATAAATAACATTTACTGCTGTGACGCTTTGTAGAGCTGACTCGGGGGATAAAGAACTACGTTAAGACAATGTTGAGGCACTATCGAGGAACTGACACCTTGTAGCGCTGACTCGAGATAAAGGACAACATTGAGGCACCATCAAGGAACTGACTCCTTGTCGTGCTGACTCAGGGGATAAAGGACAACGTTACGACAACGTTGCGGCACCCGAGGAACTGACTCCTTGTCGTGCTGACTCAGGGGATAAAGGACAACGTTAAGACAACGTTGCGGCACCAGAGGAACTGACTCCTTGTCGCGCTGACTCAGGGGATAAAGGACAATGTTAAGACAATGTTGAGGCGCCATCGAGGAATTGACTCCTTGAGGTGTATCAAGAGTACAAGAAAATCTACATTTTATTCAAACATACATACAGTGGGGCAAAAAAGTATTTAGTCAGCCACCAATTGTGCAAGTTCTCCCACTTCAAAAGATGAGGCCTGTAATTTTCATCATAGGTACACTTCAACTATGACAGACAAAATGAGAAGCGAAAAAATCCAGAAAAATCACATTGTAGGATTTTTAAATATATTTATCTGCAAATTATGGTGGAAAATAAGTATTTGGTCACCTACAAACAAACAAGATTTCTGGCTCTCACAGACCTGTAACTTCTTCTTTAAGAGGCTCCTCTGTTCTCCACTCGTTACCTGTATTAATGGCACCTGTTTGAACTTGTTATCAGTATAAAAGATACCTGTCCACAACCTCAAACAGTCACACTCCAAACTCCACTATGGCCAAGACCAAAGAGCTGTCAAAGGACACCAGAAACAAAAATTGTAGACCTGCACCAGGCTGGGAAGACTGAATCTGCAATAGGTAAGCAGCTTGGTTTGAATAAATCAACTGTGGGAGCAATTATTAGGAAATGGAAGAAATACAAGACCACTGATAATCTCCCTCGATCTGGGGCTCCACGCAAGATCTCACCCCGTGGGGTCAAAAATCCCAGAACCACACGGGGGGGACCTAGTGAATGACCTGCAGAGAGTTGGGACCAAAGTAACAAAGCCTACCATCAGTAACACACTACGCCGCCAGGGACTCAAATCCTACAGTGCCAGACGTGTCCCTCTTTTTAAGCCAGTACATGTCCAGGCCCGTCTGAAGTTTGCTAGCTAGCATTTGGATGATCCAGAAGAAGATTGGGAGAATGTCATATGGTCAGATGAAACCAAAAACTCAACTTGTCATATTTGGAGGACAAAGAATGCAGAGTTGCATCCAAAGAACACCATACCTACTGTGAAGCATGGGGGTGGAAACATCATGCTTTGGGGCTGTTTTTCTGCAAAGGGACCGGGGCGACTGATCAGTGTAAAGGAAAGAATGAATGGGGCCATGTATCGTGAGATTTTGAGTGAAAACCTCCTTCCATCAGCAAGGGCATTGAAGATGAAACGTGGCTGGGTCTTTCAGCATGACAATGATCCCAAACACACTGCCCGGGCAACGAAGGAGTGGCTTCGTAAGAAGCATTTCAAGGTCCTGGAGTGGCCTAGCCAGTCTCCAGATCTCAACCCCATAGAAAATATTTGGAGGAGATCATTGCTCTAGAGGAGATCTGCATGGAGGAATGGGCCAAAATACCAGCAACAGTGTGTGAAAACCTTGTGAAGACCAACCTTGAGATAAACTTTTGTTATAAAATACTTATTTTCCACCATAATTTGCAAATAAATTCATAAAAAATCCTACAATGTGATTTTCTGGATTTTTTTCCCTCATTTTGTCTGTCATAGTTGATGTGTACCTATGATGAAAATTACAGGCCTCTCATCTTTTTAAGTGGGAGAACTTGCACAATTGGTGGCTGACTAAATACTTTTTTGCCCCACTGTAGTCGCACCAATCATAATCCAGATGAGTGTGTAATGAACAGACTATTATTACATGTTGCCAAAAGCATTACCAGTGGGCTTTAATTAAAAGTCTTAAGTATATATATATAATAATTAAAATCAGAGTTAAAGCCAGAAGAAAGACACATTCCATTAAAATAACCCAGTAGGGAGTCGTGGGTCCATCACCATCTAGTTACACTCATTATGAATACAGTTTTGTCATAGTTGAACGTGGTTCATTGTTCAGACTAGAGGCCAGTTTCACAGCCTGGAATGCTGTGATCTTATATCTAAATTCAATATAAAACATTGTAATGTTTTCAGCTTCGGAGCGTGTCTGTGGGGAAAAAAGGGCTAGACGTCTGACCTTTGCACAATCCAGTCAAAACAAAAAAGGGATTGGGATGTAACCCCACTAAATCTGACGTCCTAAACCCAAAGTCATTAGCGCTAAAAGAGCCCCTTCCCACAGGGACTCCTTACGGTACCTTCAGATGGATAAAACTCAGATGTGATACCTATCTATGAAGTCAGACCAGTCATTACCATAAGACTAATCTTTAGTAGACTACTTTACTTCATACATGTATTACCACACCAAGTTAAACAGAGACCATCTCTTTATATGCTTTACTTTGAGTTACACACACACACACACACACACACACACACACACACACACACACACACACACACACACACACACACACACACACACACACACACACACCTTTAAGTTAAACAGCTTGGGACAGGCTGAATAGTAAATCGCAAGAACAATATCTTGCTAATCCATGGGACAGAGAAGCAGTTCAACAGATCAGCTTCTTAACATTCGGGAGCACAGCTCAGAAAGGCACAATACATTCTACATTTACTACACCTATGGCTAGTTTGTCACACGGCCCAGGGGTATTGGCTTTGGCCCTCGAATCACGTCTGCCACAATGCTAGAGGAGCTGGGATTACTGTTCACAAAATCCACACTTTGCATGTCTGGCTTTAAGCACAATCTTCCAACGGTCCTGAGCAGCGACAGCTAGATGTGGAGAAATCCCCCAGTGAGCTGTTAAGCCCCCCCCCCCCCCCCCCCCAGTGAGCTGTTAAGCCCCGCCCCCCCCGGTGCTAATAGGCTGGGAGGACAATCCAAAGACTAACAGTCTGAGAGAGAGCAAACGAAAGAGGGGGAAGTTTAACCAGAAGAGGACCACGGTCAGGTCAATGACACACTTCCTATTGACACACAAATGACCCTCTTCAATCTTCAAAAGGGAATTAATACCAGTAATAGCATCTACAGGACAGTATAGTGGCTTACTGTCAAAAGGATATTCTCATCATGTGATTCTATACAGTACCTTTATGCTATTCAAAAATAGGTGCTTGATCATAAATAAATAAATGCCATTCAGCAGATGCTTTTATCCAAAATGACAGTCATGCGAGCATACATTTTACGTATGGGTGGTCCCGGGAATCTAACCCACTATCCTGGCGTTGTAAGCATAATGCTCTATCAACTGAGCTATAATGGACCACACATTTGATCATTAGAGGTATCTTTTAATCAATAGCACCTCGTACCTAGGAACAAACGCATGCCATAGAGTCATGTTGATTTGAATTACACATGGTGAGTCACTGACGGGATAGAACAGAGAAACAGTCGGCGTGGAGAGAGAAGAGAGAAACAGTCGGGCGGAGAGAGAACAGAGAAATAGTCGGCCGGAGACAGAACAGAGAAATAGTCGGCGTGGAGACAGAACAGAGAAATAGTCGGCGTGGAGACAGAACAGAGAAATAGTCGGCGTGGAGACAGAACAGAGAAATAGTCGGCGTGGAGACAGAACAGAGAAATAGTCGGCGTGGAGACAGCTCTGCAAACCAGATCACAGGTGCAGTTATGAAAAAAAACTCAATTTGGAGGGGATAGTTTATCATCTAATACCACAAATTGTCAAGGGTGTCAAAATGTGTTCAAGATGATACTACAGACCATACGACAGAGGGAAGGGGGGGGGGGTGCGGGTGGGGGGGGCTACTGAACATGCATTTCAAGTAAGCGGGATGAAACAGAGGATTTCAAATGTGACATAAAGCAAGTATAATTTCAAGGGTAGCAGTGAACTGCATTTTGAGGACACAGTAAAACAGGAATATCTAAAGAGACATATTCTGGGAAAATGACATTTCACACACTGAATCAGTTAGTTCTGTTTCATTATAACAGACAAACAGCAGTTGCAGTAAGGTCAAACTAATTCATTGGATGGAGTCAGATTATAGAAAACCTAGTCAAGGTCAAAGGTTAAGCCAAAAGGTGTTTCCAACTATTCTTGGATTGCCAGATATCAAGGGGACGAGGGGAGGGGGCGGGTTTAAAATTATACTGTTACACATGTCCATGTGTTCTTTAGGTCAGTGTATCCAAAATAGTTGAAGACAATGAACGTTTAATCCATTGTTGGCTAGAAGGTAGTCCACTTTAAAATGTGGTTTCTGAACTTGATCAAAAGACCAAAGGGTATATTTGTAACATTCTGTGGAATCTGTCCTCCTCCAACTCCTTACGTAATGTAATGGTCATTGGTGTATCTAACGCTTGAAAGCAAAATTCTCATCCAAGAAGTAATCGTGTCTGCTACAACCGTTAAGAGATGTTTATTCTTCGAATAAGTGCAGAAAATCAGTAATGTGCCTCTAATCTAAAATGAAAACGGACACCCTCGCCTGTGGTAATTATTCTGCCGGCTAAATGGGAATAAATAAATTTTTCCTTTTACATGCAGTCGTTTGCAGGAAGTTCAATCCATTATTTATGTCAGAAAAGAGGAGACAGAGGGACCTGACCTAGTAAAATCCCAGCGTACACTTCAAAGCCAGCCAGAGTAACTGCCTATTGGCAGGCGGAAGGATACCAGTGCATTAGGAGATGAGAATGTGCTTTTTCTTGCCAAAAACAGCCAAGCACAACTTTATTAACAAATACAGGTAGAGGTCTAAGAGGCAGGCAGGCTAGAATTCAATAATGCTTCCATCTCTGCTGACGCTCCAACAATGAGGGGCTTTTAAATAGAGGGCAATTTTCATCCTGTCAGAGCGCTGCATCACTGGCAGGGACGAGACCACACAGAGATTACGCTGTAGCTAAACTCTCAATGTCTGTCAAGTCATTCAGGTTGGAATATATGGAGGGCTTCGAAATGTAGAAAATGGCCACTGGATAGTACTAGCCCTGGCTCCTATGTGATATAAAAAAGGAGCACTTGAGTCATTTACAGGGGATCGAATAAAGGAGAAGCTGGTTGTGCATTAGTGCCCTGGCTCGCTCTCCTCGCCTCCCCCTGTCCGCCAGCCTGGTGCCCGCGGTAGAAGCTCATTCGTCTCCTGGTTAAAATACCTCTGTGTACACACACTCCGCCCCAGCCAAATTGTGCCTATAATGGAACTATGAGCAGGAAGTCAGTCATTCAATGGAGGAGGGGGGGGGGGAGGAGCTCCATTATCATCAGTGCTGCCTGCACAGTCTCATTGTTTACTGTGGTCTTTAAGGACGGGGAGAGAAGGAGGCGGAGGAGAAAGAGAGGTTCAGCACTGCTCTTTGGGACAGCTCCTCTGTGACACTGTCTCAAAGTGGCAGGCTACAGCAGACTTGTGATAATCTATTGATCTCTGCCTGAGGGAGGAGAGGAGAGAGGTTCAGCACTGCTCTTTGGGACAGCTCCTCTGTGACACTGTCTCAAAGTGGGAGGCTACAGCAGACTAGTGATAATCTATTGAGCTCTGCCTGAGGAGAGGAGAGGAAAGGGGCGGGGGGCAATGGCACTGTTTTTCTTGGGCTGGCTGATTGGGCTGTGAAGATGACGCTGCAAAATTTCATTTGTATGTTGTAGAAATGTTATTGAATGCTAATTCAATACCTAGATAATGTCAAGTTTTACTGCTGGCCAGGGGTTCTCTAGGGAAGGAGTAAAATTAGTACCATTGGTAATTGAATATGCTTCTTTTTGAAACTGAACAGTACATGAAGAGGATAAATATATGTGCAAGTGTGTGCGCGCGAGTGTTCCCATGTGGTGTGCGCGCGAGTGTTCCCATGTGGTGTGCGCGCGTGTTCCCATGTGGTGTGCGCGAGTGTTCCCATGTGGTGTGCGCGAGTGTTCCCATGTGGTGTGCGCGAGTGTTCCCATGTGGTGTGTGTTCCCATGTGGAGTGTTCCCATGTGGTGTGCGCGAGTGTTCCCATGTGGTGTGCGCGAGTGTTCCCATGTGGTGTGCGCGAGTGTTCCCATGTGGTGTGCGCGAGTGTTCCCATGTGGTGTGCGCGAGTGTTCCCATGTGGTGTGCGCGAGTGTTCCCATGTGGTGTGCGCGAGTGTTCCCATGTGGTGTGCGCGAGTGTTCCCATGTGGTGTGCGCGAGTGTTCCCATGTGGTGTGCGCGAGTGTTCCCATGTGGTGTGCGCGAGTGTTCCCATGTGGTGTGCGCGAGTGTTCCCATGTGGTGTGCGCGAGTGTTCCCATGTGGTGTGTGCAGCCCACTGTTGTAAAATTGGAGGCCCATAAAGTAACAGGCTTATGCAACTTCCTCTGTAAGTACATGGAGAGCAACAACTGAAGCAAACAAAGAGATTTGAACTTGAAAGACAGTGTTTTTTTTTCTCTCTGTCACTTACATGCTTTCTTGACTGATCTGTAAGAAAATAGCTACATTTGCAGTTTTTGCCCTTTTCGATCGTCAAACATCAGAATATAAATTAACTACAGTGGTGATAGAAGACACATAACACCAAAAGACAACCCGGAGAGCCAACGCGTCAAATAAAAATAAATAAAAAAGGGCATTCTTTATCAAATGAAATGCAAATGACCAGAAAAACGAGCTGGGAAACAATTAGAGGGGACACAATGCCGGGCGTTGCATGAATAAGTGACTGCAGAGAATTTGGGAGTGAGTTGCCGTTTCGTTGGAAAGTTAAAAAGCAATATTGATACTTGTGCCTCCATGTCGTATATATTATGGTCCTTAGGTCCTTCTGTAGCTCAGTTGGTAGAGCATGGCGCTTGTAACGCCAGGGTAGTGGGTTCGATCCCCGGGACCACCCATACGTAGAATGTATACACATGACTGTAAGTCGCTTTGGATAAAAGCGTCTGCTAAATGTCATATATTATTATATTATAATTATTATATATTATTATTATATTATTATTATTATTATATATTATTATTATGATTTATGGACTTCATCTAGGTTTGTCAGAAAGTTGCATAAGGGCTTGTTTATCTTGCCGTTATCTAAGCTGGGGTGCAATTTCTCATTAGCGTCTCATTGTCTGATGATCAAAGACAGTTACTGTCAGTGGAAAGATAAGGAGATGGTGGTCTCCATGGCCTGCTTTCATGTGGAGGGGGAAAAGCACAGTAACACACACTGGCCTTGTGAAATACATCAAATACCAACCATTCCTTTTAAGAGCTTCCCTAATTCTCCACGGACACTAATTGGCTTTAGTGAATGAGAGACGAGCCAAATGTCCTCCTTCAGACTGATTGAAATGAACTCGTTTGCTTTCAGTATAATATATCAACGGGGGGGGGGGGGGGGGGCAACCAGCAGCTCGTCCAAAATGAAAGGAAAACTTTGAGCAAAGCCGAGAGGAAATGCACATTTATCTGAAAACGTTTGCCATTCTCACACATTTCTTCTTCTCCCTGCGATGTGATATAAGGGGAGAAGAGACGTGTGCAGGTAAGAAGTGGACTGGGAGAGTTTCGGCAGCAGTATGCCTCTAACAGGATCCTAATTCATTATGCAGTGTAGGGAGGTACGGTAAAGTACTTATTCTCCAGTTCAGAGCCCTTTTCCCAAATTGAACAGAGTGGGAGGCATTTGGCATGACAGACTGCACCATCCTGTTCTCCACTAGTATATTACAGTACTGGTCCAGGCAGCACGCTGTTCTCCACTAGTAGATTACAGTACTGTTCCAGGCAGCACACTGTTCTCCACTAGTAGATTACAGTACTGTTCCAGGCAGCACGCTGTTCTCCACTAGTATATTACAGTACTGGTCCAGGCAGCACGCCGTTCTCCACTAGTAGATTACAGTACTGGTCCAGGCAGCACACTGTTCTCCACTAGTATATTACAGTACTGGTCCAGGCAGCACGCCGTTCTCCACTAGTATATTACAGTACTGGTCCAGGCAGCACGCCGTTCTCCACTAGTAGATTACAGTACTGGTCCAGGCAGCACGCTGTTCTCCACTAGTATATTACAGTACTGGTCCAGGCAGCATGCTGTGTGATTACTCAGCCTGCTCTTAAACCAGGGTTGGGTAAAGCAGTGCTGATACTGTTAATCCCTTTGGCTTTGAAATTTTGTCACATATTCTGAAAATGCGGTTGTGTTCAGACATCTTGGGTCTGTCTAAGGGGGTCAAAAGCCAAAGAGAGGAAGTCCCATAGGGCGGCGCACAATTGGCCCAGCATCGTCCGGGTTTGGCCGGGGTAGACCGTCATTGTAAATAAGAATTTGTTCTTAACAGACTTGCCTAGATAAAGATTAAATAAGAATAAAACATTTTTTTTAAGTGTCTACTCATTCAGTGAGAAATGCAAAGAAAGTAACATCCACCCGCTTTGACTAAGGAATTGTGTATGAATGGGAAAAAAGTGCCCGTTGTCACATTAAGAGTGAGAAAGAGAAATGAGGAGAGAGGACAGAGGAAAAAGAGGACAGAGGAAAAAGAGGACAGAGGAAAAAGAGGACAGAGGAAAAAGAGAAAGATAAGCCAGAAGACATAATAAACTGCTGGATATAAGTCATCATGGTAACACATTAACAGAGGATGAGATGGGGGGGGGAGTGCCCGAGGGGATTGTAAAGCTTCAAAGCCATCCTACAGGCACAGATGGAGAAAATAGATAAAAACAAGAAAGCTAAACACATTCTAGTCAGCACCTTTGTTCCATCTAGATCTTTGTGCTATTAAAAGGAGATGTCTCCCTCTTCACCTTCCCTGCTACACAACAGAGAGACACACCATTCCCCGAGACACACACACCATTCCTCAGGAGAGAGAGAGAGACACACCATACCCCGAGACACACACACCATTCCTCAGGAGAGAGAGAGACACACACCATACCCCGAGACACACACACACACACACACACACACACACACACACACACACACACACACACACACACACACACACACACACTTCCCCGAGAGACCCACACACATACGCCATTCCCCGAGAGACACACACACCATTCCCAAAGAGAGAGAAACACACCATTCCCCAAGACACACACACACACACACACACACACACACACACACACACACACACACACTTCCCCGAGAGACCCACACACATACGCCATTCCCCGAGAGACACACACGCCATTCCCCGAGAGAGAGACACACACGCCATTCCCCGAGAGAGAGAGACACACACGCCATTCCCCGAGAGAGAGAGACACACACGCCATTCCCCGAGAGAGAGAGACACACACGCCATTCCCCGAGAGAGAGAGAGACACACACGCCATTCCCCGAGAGAGAGAGACACACACGCCATTCCCCCAGAGAGACACACGCCATTCCCCCAGAGAGAGACACACGCCATTCCCCCAGAGAGAGACACACGGCATTCCCAGAGAGAGACACACGCCATTCCCAGTGAGAGACACACGCCATTCCCAGTGAGAGACACACCATTCCCCGAGACACACCATTCCCGAGACACACACACACACCATTCCCTGAGAGAGTGTGACTCTCGGGGAATGATATGTGTGTGTGTGGGGGGGAATGGTGTGTGTGTGTGTGTGTGTGTGTGTGTGTGTGTGTGTGTGTGTGTGTGTGTGTGTGTGTGGTGTGTGTGGGAATGGTGTGTGTCGGGGAATGGTGTGTGTGTGTGTCGGGGAATGGTGTGTGTGTGTGTCGGGGAATGGTGTGTGTGTGTGTGTGTGTCGGGGAATGGTGTGTGTGTGTGTGTGTCGGGGAATGGTGTGTGTGTGTGTGTGTCGGGGAATGGTGTGTGTGTGTGTGTCGGGAATGGTGTGTGTGTGTGTGTGTCGGGGAATGGTGTGTGTGTGTGTGTGTCGGGGAATGGTGTGTGTGTGTGTGTCGGGGAATGGTGTGTGTGTGTCGGGGATTTTTTTATTATTATTTTTTTTTTAACCTTTATTTAACCTTTATTTAATCTTTATTTAACCAGGCAAGTCAGTTAAGAACATATTCTTATTTTCAATGACGGCCTGGGAACAGTGGGTTAACTGCCTGTTCAGGGTCAGAACGACAGATTTGTACCTTGTCAGCTCGGGGGTTTGAACTCGCAACCTTCCGGTTACTAGTCCAACGCTCTAACCACTAGGCTACGCTGCCGCCCTGTGTGTGTGTGTGTGTGTGTGTGTGTGTGTGTGTGTGTGTGTGTGTGTGTGTGTGTGTGTGTGTGTGTGTGTGTGTGTGTGTGTGTGTGTGTGTGTGTGTGTCTCGGGGAATGGTGTGTGTGTGTGTGTGTGTGTGTCTCGGGGAATGGTGTGTGTGTGTGTGTGTGTGTCTCGGGGAATGGTGTGTGTGTGTGTGTGTGTGTCTCGGGGAATGGTGTGTGTGTGTGTGTGTCTCGGGGGAATGGTGTGTGTGTGTGTGTCTCGGGGAATGGTGTGTGTGTGTGTGTCTCGGGGAATGGTGTGTGTGTGTGTGTCTCGGGGAATGGTGTGTGTGTGTGTCTCGGGGAATGGTGTGTGTGTGTGTCTCGGGGAATGGTGTGTGTGTGTGTCTCGGGGAATGGTGTGTGTGTGTGTCTCGGGGAATGGTGTGTGTGTGTGTCTCGGGGAATGGTGTGTGTGTGTGTGTCTCGGGGAATGGTGTGTGTGTGTGTGTCTCGGGGAATGGTGTGTGTGTGTGTGTCTCGGGGAATGGTGTGTGTGTGTGTGTCTCGGGGAATGGTGTGTGTGTGTGTGTCTCGGGGAATGGTGTGTGTGTGTGTGTCTCGGGGAATGGTGTGTGTGTGTCTCGGGGAATGGTGTGTGTGTGTGTGTCTCGGGGAATGGTGTGTGTGTGTGTGTCTCGGGGAATGGTGTGTGTGTGTGTGTCTCGGGGAATGGTGTGTGTGTGTCTCGGGGAATGGTGTGTGTGTGTCTCGGGGAATGGTGTGTGTGTGTCTCGGGGAATGGTGTGTGTGTGTCTCGGGGAATGGTGTGTGTGTGTCTCGGGGAATGGTGTGTGTGTGTCTCGGGGAATGGTGTGTGTGTGTCTCGGGGAATGGTGTGTGTGTGTCTCGGGAATGTGTCGGGGTGTGTGTGTCTCGGGGAATGGTGTGTGTGTGTGTGTGTGTGTCTCGGGGAATGGTGTGTGTGTGTGTCTCGGGGAATGGTGTGTGTGTGTGTGTGTCTCTCTCAGGGAATGGTGTGTGTGTGTGTGTGTGTGTGTGTGTGTGTCTCTCTCAGGGAATGGTGTGTGTGTGTCTCGGGGAATGGTGTGTGTGTGTCTCGGGGAATGGTGTGTGTGTGTCTCGGGGGAATGTGTGTGTGTGTCTCGGGGAATGGTGTGTGTGTGTCTCGGGGAATGGTGTGTGTGTGTCTCGGGGAATGGTGTGTGTGTGTCTCGGGGAATGGTGTGTGTGTGTCTCGGGGAATGGTGTGTGTGTGTCTCGGGGAATGGTGTGTGTGTGTGTCTCGGGGAATGGTGTGTGTGTGTGTCTCGGGGAATGGTGTGTGTGTGTGTCTCGGGGAATGTGTGTGTGTGTGTCTCGGGAATGGTGTGTGTGTGTGTCTCGGGGAATGTGTGTGTGTGTGTCTCGGGGAATGTGTGTGTGTGTCTCGGGGAATGGTGTGTGTGTGTGTCTCGGGGAATGGTGTGTGTGTGTCTCGGGGAATGGTGTGTGTGTGTGTGTGTCTCGGGGAATGGTGTGTGTGTGTGTGTGTGTGTGTGTGTGTGTGTGTGTGTGTGTGTCTCGGGGAATGTGTGTGTGTGTGTGTGTGTGTGTGTGTGTGTGTGTGTGTCTCGGGGAATGGTGTGTGTGTGTGTGTGTGTGTGTGTGTGTGTGTCTCTCTCAGGGAATGGTGTGTGTGTGTGTGTCTCTCTCGGGGAATGGTGTGTGTGTGTGTGTGTGTCTCTCTCGGGGAATGGTGTGTGTGTGTGTGTCTCTCTCGGGGAATGGTGTGTGTGTGTGTGTGTCTCTCGCAGGGAATGGTGTGTGTGTGTGTGTGTGTGTGTCTCGGGGAATGGTGTGTGTGTGTGTGTGTCTCGGGGAATGGTGTGTGTGTGTGTGTGTCTCGGGGAATGGTGTGTGTGTGTGTGTGTGTGTGTCTCGGGGAATGGTGTGTGTGTGTGTGTGTGTCTCGGGGAATGGTGTGTGTGTGTGTGTGTCTCTCTCGGGGAATGGTGTGTGTGTGTGTGTGTCTCTCTCGGGGAATGGTGTGTGTGTGTGTGTGTCTCTCTCGGGGAATGGTGTGTGCGTGTGTGTGTGTCTCGGGGAATGGTGTGTGCGTGTGTGTGTGTGTCTCTCTCAGGGAATGGTGTGTGTGTGTGTCTCTCTCGGGGAATGGTGTGTGTGTGTGTGTCTCTCTCGCAGGGAATGGTGTGTGTGTGTGTGTGTGTGTCTCTCGGGGAATGGTGTGTGTGTGTGTGTCTCTCGGGGAATGGTGTGTGTGTGTGTGTGTCTCGGGGAATGGTGTGTGTGTGTGTGTGTCTCTCGGGGAATGGTGTGTGTGTGTGTGTGTGTGTCTCTCGGGGAATGGTGTGTGTGTGTGTGTGTCTCTCGGGGAATGGTGTGTGTGTGTGTGTGTCTCTCGGGGAATGGTGTGTGTGTGTGTGTGTGTGTGTGTGTGTGTGTGTGTGTGTGTGTGTGTGTGTGTGTCTCTCTCAGGGAATGGTGTGTGTGTGTGTGTCTCTCGGGGAATGGTGTGTGTGTGTGTCTCTCTCGCAGGGAATGGTGTGTGTGTGTGTGTGTGTGTGTGTGTGTGTGTGTGTGTGTGTGTGTGTGTGTGTGTGTGTCTCTCGGGGAATGGTGTGTGTGTGTGTGTGTGTGTGTCTCTCGGGGAATGGTGTGTGTGTGTGTGTCTCTCGGGGAATGGTGTGTGTGTGTGTGTCTCTCGGGGAATGGTGTGTGTGTGTGTGTCTCTCGGGGAATGGTGTGTGTGTGTGTGTCTCTCGGGGAATGGTGTGTGTGTGTGTGTCTCTCGGGGAATGGTGTGTGTGTGTGTGTCTCTCGGGGAATGGTGTGTGTGTGTGTGTCTCTCGGGGAATGGTGTGTGTGTGTGTGTGTCTCTCGGGGAATGGTGTGTGTGTGTGTGTGTCTCTCGGGGAATGGTGTGTGTGTGTGTGTCTCTCGGGGAATGGTGTGTGTGTGTGTGTGTGTCTCTCGGGGAATGGTGTGTGTGTGTGTGTGTGTCTCTCTCGGGGAATGGTGTGTGTGTGTGTGTCTCTCGGGGAATGGTGTGTGTGTGTGTGTGTGTCTCTCTCGCAGGGAATGGTGTGTGTGTGTGTGTCTCTCGCAGGGAATGGTGTGTGTGTGTGTGTGTCTCTCGCAGGGAATGGTGTGTGTGTGTGTGTGTGTGTGTGTGTCTCTCGCAGGGAATGGTGTGTGTGTGTGTGTCTCGCAGGGAATGGTGTGTGTGTGTGTGTCTCTCGGGGAATGGTGTGTGTGTGTGTGTCTCTCGGGGAATGGTGTGTGTGTGTGTGTGTGTGTGTGTCTCTCGGGGAATGGTGTGTGTGTGTGTGTCTCTCGGGGAATGGTGTGTGTGTGTGTGTCTCTCTCGGGGAATGGTGTGTGTGTGTGTCTCTCTCGCAGGGAATGGTGTGTGTGTGTGTGTGTGTGTGTCTCTCTCGCAGGGAATGGTGTGTGTGTGTGTGTGTGTGTCTCTCTCGCAGGGAATGGTGTGTGTGTGTGTGTGTCTCTCGGGGAATGGTGTGTGTGTGTGTGTGTGTGTGTGTCTCTCGGGGAATGGTGTGTGTGTCTCTCGGGGAATGGTGTGTGTGTGTGTGTCTCTCGGGGAATGGTGTGTGTGTGTGTGTGTCTCTCGGGGAATGGTGTGTGTGTGTGTGTCTCTCTCGCAGGGAATGGTGTGTGTGTGTGTGTGTGTCTCTCTCGCAGGGAATGGTGTGTGTGTGTGTGTGTGTCTCTCGCAGGGAATGGTGTGTGTGTGTGTGTGTGTGTGTCTCTCGCAGGGAATGGTGTGTGTGTGTGTGTGTGTGTGTCTCTCGCAGGGAATGGTGTGTGTGTGTGTGTGTGTGTCTCGGGGAATGGTGTGTGTGTGTGTGTGTCTCTCGGGGAATGGTGTGTGTGTGTGTGTGTCTCTCGGGGAATGGTGTGTGTGTGTGTGTGTCTCTCGGGGAATGGTGTGTGTGTGTGTGTGTCTCTCGGGGAATGGTGTGTGTGTGTGTGTGTCTCGCAGGGAATGGGGAATGGTGTGTGTGTGTGTGTGTCTCGCAGGGAATGGTGTGTGTGTGTGTGTGTGTGTGTGTCTCTCGCAGGGAATGGTGTGTGTGTGTGTGTGTGTGTGTGTGTGTCTCTCGGGGAATGGTGTGTGTGTGTGTGTGTGTGTGTGTCTCTCGGGGAATGGTGTGTGTGTGTGTGTGTGTGTGTGTCTCTCGGGGAATGGTGTGTGTGTGTGTGTGTGTGTGTGTGTCTCTCGGGGAATGGTGTGTGTGTGTGTGTGTGTGTGTGTGTCTCTCTCGGGGAATGGGTGTGTGTGTGTGTGTCTCTCTCGGGGAATGGTGTGTGTGTGTGTGTGTCTCTCGGGGAATGGTGTGTGTGTGTGTGTGTGTCTCTCGGGGAATGGTGTGTGTGTGTGTGTGTGTCTCTCGGGGAATGGTGTGTGTGTGTGTGTGTCTCTCGGGAATGGTGTGTGTGTGTGTGTGTGTCTCTCGGGAATGGTGTGTGTGTGTGTGTGTGTCTCTCGGGGAATGGTGTGTGTGTGTGTCTCTCGGGGAATGTGTGTGTGTGTGTGTGTCTCTCTCGGGGAATGGTGTGTGTGTGTGTGTGTCTCTCGGGGAATGTGTGTGTGTGTGTGTGTGTGTCTCTCGGGGAATGGTGTGTGTGTGTGTCTCTCGGGGAATGGTGTGTGTGGGTGTGTGTGTGTGTCTCTCGGGGAATGGTGTGTGTGTGTGTGTGTCTCTCGGGGAATGTGTGTGTGTGTGTGTGTCTCTCGGGGAATGGTGTGTGTGTGTGTGTGTCTCTCTCGGGGGAATGGTGTGTGTGTGTGTGTGTGTCTCTCGGGGAATGGTGTGTGTGTGTGTGTCTCTCGGGGAATGGTGTGTGTGTGTGTGTGTCTCTCGGGGAATGGTGTGTGTGTGTGTGTGTCTCTCGGGGAATGGTGTGTGTGTGTGTGTGTCTCTCGGGGAATGGTGTGTGTGTGTGTGTGTCTCTCGGGGAATGGTGTGTGTGTGTGTGTGTGTGTCTCTCAGGGAATGGTGTGTGTGTGTGTGTGTGTGTGTGTGTGTCTCTCGGGGAATGGTGTGTGTGTGTGTGTGTGTGTGTGTCTCTCGGGGAATGGTGTGTGTGTGTGTGTGTGTGTCTCTCGGGGAATGTGTGTGTGTGTGTGTGTGTGTCTCTCGGGGAATGGTGTGTGTGTGTGTGTGTGTCTCTCGGGGAATGGTGTGTGTGTGTGTGTGTGTGTCTCTCGGGGAATGGTGTGTGTGTGTGTGTGTGTCTCTCGGGGAATGGTGTGTGTGTGTGTGTGTGTCTCTCGGGGAATGGTGTGTGTGTGTGTGTGTGTGTCTCTCGGGGAATGGTGTGTGTGTGTGTGTGTGTGTCTCTCGGGGAATGGTGTGTGTGTGTGTGTGTGTCTCTCGGGGAATGGTGTGTGTGTGTGTGTGTGTGTGTGTGTGTGTGTGTGTGTGTGTGTGTGTGTGTGTGTGTGTGTGTGTGTGTGTGTGTCTCTCGGGGAATGGTGTGTGTGTGTGTGTGTGTGTGTCTCTCTCAGGGAATGGTGTGTGTGTGTGTCTCTCTCTCAGGGAATGGTGTGTGTGTGTGTGTGTGTCTCTCTCAGGGAATGGTGTGTGTGTGTGTGTCTCTCTCGGGGAATGGTGTGTGTGTGTGTGTCTCTCTCGGGGAATGGTGTGTGTGTGTGTGTGTGTCTCTCTCGCAGGGAATGGTGTGTGTGTGTGTGTGTGTCTCTCTCGCAGGGAATGGTGTGTGTGTGTGTGTGTGTCTCTCTCTCAGGGAATGGTGTGTGTGTGTGTGTGTCTCTCTCTCAGGGAATGGTGTGTGTGTGTGTGTGTGTGTGTGTGTGTGTGTGTGTGTGTGTGTGTGTGTGTGTGTGTGTGTGTCTCTCTCTCAGGGAATGGTGTGTGCGTGTCTCTACTCATTTAGGCCTATTCAAACCATATACCAAATGGAAGCCTCTTCTACGCAGAAAAAATAATCATAGTATTAGCAGACGTTTGTTTTCCTGTTAAAGTGTAATCGAAAGGATTACAAATTAAATTGAAGAGAATAACCTCATATCTCCTGTGAAATGTAACACATCGAAAACAATTTACAATGATCCTAGCAAGGCGGAATTGCAGAAAACTAATCCTGTCATCGGTGTAGTTCCCCTGAACACAACCGGCCAGTCACTCCAATAGGATGAGCGCTACATCCACCAGACAGTCATAGATGTCTAGACGTTTTAATTAATGCACTGTATTTGAAACGAGAGCCATGTAGACACTGGGCTTATGAAAACAACATGACATGTGTTTGGTATTTTTGTTAATGGCGTCATGACCAAATACCATTGAAATGACATTGTCTGTTTTCTTGGCAGAAAGACCTTATCCTGGGATGACGGACGTGGGTTTATTTGACATACTATCCCTCCACACAGCCCAACATCTGCTTATTGCCCGGTCATGTGCTCCAGACCGGTCTTACAGCATGTAACGCCGCTAACCTGAACACAGATGTTCATGTTCCTGTTTAAAAAATATTTAAAAATCCCTCACCATATTGAGACGTTGTACGAGTAAACTGTTGCTTGGAAGAGTGACAAGGCTTTAGAAACGTTCTATCCAGCACAATGAGAATATAGCAGGCCTGGATAACACATTGTGTGACAAGACACACAAATATTGTTTCACGTTAGAAATGTCAAGTGAAATGCATGAGCTGGCGTACACCCAAAACAGATAGTAGAGGTGTGAAGAGTAAACTGTAGGCTATACAAATAAGAGTCACACTCTATACACAAGCTCCCCAGTAATTTACTGGGGTTTTCGGCATCCCATTGCCTTCTTCGAACATAAGAAAATGTCTCCATAAGTATTTCAGATTGTTTTATTTTCAAATTAGGCATGAACACACATGGCCGGGCAAAAACTAATTGACAAAGAGGACCAAAGACGCCCCCATTCTCATCGACGGGGCTGTAGTGGAGCAGGTTGAGAGCTTCAAGTTCCTTGGTGTCCACATTATCAAAAAACTATCATGGTCCAAGCACACCAAGACAGTCACGAAGAGAGCACGACAAAACCTATTCCACAATCAGACTGAAAAGATTTGGCATGGGTCCTCATCCTCAAAAGGTTCTACAGCTGCACCATCGAGAGCGGTTGCATCACTGCCTGGTATGGCAACTGCTCGGCTTCCGACCGCAAGACACTACAGAGGGTATTGTGTACGGCCCAGTACATCACTGGGGCCAAGCTTCCTGCCACCCGGGACCTCTTTACAAGGCGGTGTCAGAGGAAGGCCCTAAAAATTGTCAAAGACTCCAGCCACCCCAGTCATAGACTGTTCTCTCTGCTACCGCACAGCAAGCGGTACTGGAGTGCCAAGTCTAGTTCCAATAGGCTTCTAAACAGCTTCTACCCCCAAACCACAAGACTCCTGAACATCTAATCCAATGGCTACCTAGACTATTTACATAGTGCCCCCCCGCCCACACACACACACACACACACACACACTTTTACACCACTGCTACTCTCTGTTATCATCTGTGCATAGTCACTTTAATAACTCTACCTACATGTACATATTACCTCAAATACCTCGACTAACCGGTGCCTCCACACATTGACTCTGTCCCGCTACCCCCCTGTATACAGGGGCGGCAGGGTAGCCTAGTGGTTAGAGCGTTGGACTAGTAACCGAAAGGTTGCACGTTCGAATCCCCGAGCTGACAAGGTACAAATCTGTTGTTCTGCCCCTGAACAGGCAGTTAACCCACTGTTGCTAGGCTGTCATTGAAAATAAGAATTTGTTCTGAACTGACTTATTCTGACTGACTGAATTCTGCCAGCCCAATCCAAGCCGCGAGCCATTCATTTTCCGCCAACTGCAATGTCAGCTCACTCACCACTTTATAAAACTGAGCCCATTTCCCCCTACCCTCGTTCCAACCATCTGTCCAGATTAAAAAGACGTGTTCATTTAAATCAATATCCATACATTTCGTGGATGTTCAAAACAGCCTTTTTAAGGGCAGTATATTTTTTAAGGGCAATTTTGTTTTGAACCCATTCCAAATTTTGATGAGTCAGATGGCACAGTATGGGACCATCACTCCTACCTGAAGTGTGGAAAAAGTCTGAAAAAGAGAGAATATCTCGACAAAATGTCAAAACCTAATGTTATGAAGATTTTTGGTGAACAGGACAAATTTTATTCAAACTATTTGAGGAGGAGACCAACATGCTTTTCACATTCTGTGTGACCTTCCAATGCTACGCCGTCTCTGATCAAGCCTCATCAATTTCCTGCTACAATTGGCTAATGAGGGTCATTATGTCCCTGGAAACACTGAGAAATGACTTCCTTTAAAAAAAGGTAAACAAATGAAAAGCCCCTGCTAACACAGAGGAGGGTGACCATGGATGAGCTAGTGATGGCCTGAGCTTTCAAGTTGTAAGAAAAGGGCTAGTTAAATGGTGAAGCTTGAGGGGAAACTACGCAGACATAAGCACCCAAATCAATGGCGTGTCGACCCCAAGGCCTGTATTATCACTATGAACTAATAGAGGAGAATATATGCCAATGTTTATTCATTGAAGGGAGATGACAGAGGACAAAATGGCAGCTCTGGCTGAGATCCAATCCAGGGACTCTAGTCGACTGTCTTTTTAATCTTGTTTAAGACATCACCTGACATTTGTTTTTGCCATTATTGTGTATCCTTGTTATAAGGGAAACAGTCTGGGATTACCACGGGCACACACACACACACACACACACACACACACACACACACACACACACACACACACACACACACACGGGTGCATCTGTCTGTGCATGTCAAGGTTATCCACAGTCGATTGTTACCCTTGGGAATCTGGCCACTCTACACCCTCTCAGTAGGCAATTCCATTACCACACTGCACAGTATGGAGATCATCACTCAAAGTGCCAAAAATGCCCTCGCAAAACAGTAGGGCTCCTTGAAACCAGAGAGAACTGGCTCCAAAATTAAAAAGTGTTCAGGTAACAATACAGTCAAGGTGAGTTAATAATAGTTCATGCAAAACAAAATGTAATGAATAAACACACAGCACAAAGAGACATTCCTGATGCAACATGAAGTCCTTCATTTACCTTGCTTATTTACGTACTGTATACAGTTCCTGCCTGCACATTGTAGTAGCCGCACAGAGCACAC
The DNA here is from genome assembly GCF_021184085.1 of Oncorhynchus gorbuscha. Taxonomy (NCBI): domain Eukaryota; kingdom Metazoa; phylum Chordata; class Actinopteri; order Salmoniformes; family Salmonidae; genus Oncorhynchus; species Oncorhynchus gorbuscha. Next base: position 76,508,454 of record NC_060183.1, on the reverse strand, counting down.
TGTAATGATAATTAGTTGCTAACCATGTAACTATGACAATCAAAATGTATCTCATGATAGGTTTACGGTAAGAGCCTGATATTTAACTAGGTAGAGAAGCCAGAGACCAAGTCACACAACCTTGTAGAGCTTAGAGGAACATCGAGAGGATTTCAGAGTGGGTTATTTCTATTACAGTGGAGGTCAATCACACATTTTGCCCAGAGAATAGAATAACACTGCAAATACACGTTAGTAATATCAAACTGCTCGACCGCAAACGTTAGCTCCCAAAACCTAATTAGCATCAAAATGAGCTAGCTGAGAGCAACCAGCTAATCACTGTAAATAGATGCAGAACGGGCGGACGGAGTAGCAGGGACATGCTTGTTTAGGAAAGGGCCTTGCTAGTGCCGCAACAAAACATGTACTGCGAGAATTTTTAGGACATCCATTCATTTTTCATAGGAAGTCTGTAAAGGAGTTTAAGTCCACATTCCATTAGATCAGGGTTCCTCAGGCCACCACCACAAACCCCTGCCGAATACCTAGTGGGCAAAAGTGGGCACTTCTTCCCACTGGGTACAAACGTCTTCAACAGACTTGAAGGTGATTAGGTTAAAATCCTTCACATTACACTGCAAAACTGAGTAATACCCAGCAAAAACTGAAGTATACTAATTATTTCTCTGTTGTACCCTAGCCTGAGAGACTTTATGTGAGAAAGACTGGACAGACCGTTATTTCAAGAGGCCAGACCGTTATTTCAAGAGGCCAGACCGTTATTTCAAGAGGCCAGACCAATATTTCAAGAGGCCAGACCAATATTTCAAGAGGCCAGACCAATATTTCAAGAGGCCAGACCAATATTTCAAGAGGCCAGACCAATATTTCAAGAGGCCAGACCAATATTTCAAGAGGCCAGACCAATATTTCAAGAGGCCAGACCAATATTTCAAGAGGCCAGACCAATATTTCAAGAGGCCAGACCAATATTTCAAGAGGCCAGACCAATATTTCAAGAGGCCAGACCAATATTTCAAGTGGACAGACCAATATTTCAAGAGGACAGACCAATATTTCAAGTGGACAGACCAATATTTCAAGAGGACAGACCAATATTTCAAGTGGACAGACCAATATTTCAAGTGGACAGACCAATATTTCAAGTGGACAGACCAATATTTCAAGTGGACAGACCAATATTTCAAGTGGACAGACCAATATTTCAAGTGGACAGACCAATATTTCAAGTGGACAGACCAATATTTCAAGTGGACAGACCAATATTTCAAGTGGACAGACCAATATTTCAAGTGGACAGACCAATATTTCAAGAGGACAGACCAATATTTCAAGTGGACAGACCAATATTTCAAGTGGACAGACCAATATTTCAAGTGGACAGACCAATATTTCAAGTGGACAGACCAATATTTCAAGTGGACAGACCAATATTTCAAGTGGACAGACCAATATTTCAAGTGGACAGACCGTTATTTCAAGTTGCCATTGTGCGAGTAATAAATAGGAAGCAGCAAATGAAGGAGACATTACATTACTAAAAATCACCCCAGGAATTCATTTGCATGCAGAGTTAACCAAATTCACCAGAGTACAGCTAAAGCAGAAACTGTGGCACAGACAAGAACTTGGTTATGTACAACAAGGAGGCCAACAGACAGGAAGCATGTCAAAGCTGATAACCCAGTATGTTCTCATAGATATCAGATGTGCTCATGTGTTGCTAACCTTGGCCATGCAATCAGATCTGTCTGTGTGTATCAGTAGGCTTAATGTGATTAGAGAATGAGACTTGACAAGATACTGCAGACCAGGATAATATCATATCATATCTGCCTGCAATGCCAGCAACAGAATACAAAAGATACACAATGAGTGACTGATTCATTCTCCCAGCTGTGCACATGGAACAGAGCTAACTAGCTGTGATCATAGATGGCTTCCAGGGGCTGCTAACTCCTCAGTCAAGAGGTGGCTGACATGGCTCTTTTCTCTCCATTGGCAGCCGTTCAGAGAGGTACTACTGGCTAATTGAAAGAAGTGATTAAGTGGCTGCTTTAAACTGGCCCGCATACTGATCACTCTTGCAATGTCGCAAAATGGTGTGTGAGTGGAGAGGATTAGACTTGGAGGCATCAAGCATTTACCTGTCTGCGATATTAACGGCCCCGGGATTTTTTTCCTCCATCAGTCAGAAGTTGATTAACGTCAGTGTTTTTTGGCAAGACTGGCAAACCGGCGGGGCGAGAAGAGGCACATAAGGAGTAGTTGCTCTCGCGCAGAACAGACTGTACGCGCTTTGGGCAAGTTACACCATCACCGTTTATACCTGTATTTCCACATCTTGTGACGACTTAAAACGTTATAACATGCTGCAATATGTATACCACAACTTGTAAAACGTGTTTTACAATCAAACTCTTAAAATGTGCAGACTTACCTGTGGTGTTGAATCTGTGAACAGCTTACAATAAAGGCCCTTTTTAGCCTGGATTGGTAAGGGTTGTGTTGTACCACTAAGCTGAAACGGCAGGTTTGAAATGCCAGCTGCCCCCTATTGACCAAAATGCCAGTGAGGAGCATGTACGACCACAAGGTAAAGAGCCCGCTCTCCCTCAGAGAAACCCAGTGTCAGGTCAAAACCCTCTGATGTGTGAGGGGGTCCCGAGCCCCCCCACCTAGAGGGTCCCTAGCCCCCCCACCTAGAGGGTCCCTAGCCCCCCCACCTAGAGGGCCCCTAGCCCCCCCACCTAGAGGGCCCCTAGCCCCCCCCACCTAAAGGGCCCCTAGCCCCCCCACCTAAAGGGCCCCTAGCCCCCCACCTAAAGGGCCCCTAGCTTCCCCACCTGAAGGACCCCTAGCCCCCCCCACCTAGAGGGCCCCTAGCTTCCCCACCTAAAGGACCTCTAGGCCCCCTCCACCTATAGGACCCCTAGCTTCCCCACCTGAAGGACCCCTAGCCCCCCACCTAGAGGACCCTAACCTCCACATCATCTCCAGTCTGACCCTGAGGAGAGACACCTCAATGCTACTAATTCAGTCACAAATCCCCATGAATACAACACGCACATTCTCACATACTACCTCTGCAATTAGCTGTCATGAAGCAATCAAGTCAACTTAAGGTTAAACATTGTTTATGAATGGTCTTACCGTGGAGGAGCGTCACGTTGCCGACGGTGCTGGTTTTTCCCAGGTTGTTGATGGCTTCGCATGTGTAGGAGCCAGCGTGTGCATCAGTGGTTTTCTTGAAGTGGAGCTCAGAGACTTTCCCTCTGTCAGAGACAGACACATTTGGGATGAAACATGTTTCAATGAGCATGACCAGAGTATTCCATCTACTGTATATACAGTACATAGAGGCCTGAGCACGACACTTAAAACAGATGATTTGAAACCATTTCTGGGTTCAATGTGTTGATACTGGGGAACTATGGAGTTATTCTCCACTTAGTATGAACGCTGGGTCTTGTTAATTCCAAATGAAAAATGACACTATTTAGGATTCAATGGACTTGACCAGGGTCTGTATTCTTAAAAGCATCTCAGAGTAGAAGTGATTATGTGATTATGAGGACAGATGGGACCTGATCCTAGATCAGCACTCCTACTCTGAGAGGCTTTATGAATATGGGCCCTTTTGTGATGGAATTATATGAGCCTCATCTTCTAAACAAGCATATGACACAACAGTGGTAGGCCTGATCAACGACAAGACAGCCTATAGGGGGGAGGTCAGAGACCTGGCAGTGTGGTGCCAGGACAACACCCTCTCCCTCAATATGATCAAGACAGAGGAGATGCTTGAGGACTACAGGAAAAAGAGGCCCGAGCACACACCCCATTCTCATCAACGGGGCTGCAGTGGAGTGAGAACTTCAAGTTCTTGGTGTCCACATCACCAACAAACTAACATGGTCCAAGCACACCAAGACAGTCGTGAAGATGGCACGATAAAACATATTCCTCCTCAGGAGGCTGAAAAGATTTTGCATGGGTCCTTAGATCCTCAAAAGGTTCCTGACTGGTTGCATCACTGCCTGGTATGGCAACTACTCAGCCTCCCAACCACAAGGCACTACAGAGGGTAGTGCGAACGGCCCAGTACATCATTGGGACCAAGCTGCATGGCCTCCGGGACCTCTATCCCAGGCGGTGTAAGAGGAAGGCCTTAAATATTGTCAAAGACTCCAGCCACCCTAGCCATAGACTGTTCTCTCTGCTACCGCACGGCAAGTGGCATCGGAGCGCCAAGTCTATGTCTGGTTACCCAGACTATTTGCATTGCCCCCCCCCTTCATTTACACCCCTGCTACCCTCTGTTATCATCTATACATCAATCACTTTAATAACTCTACCTAAATATTACCTCAACTAACAGCACATTGACTCTGTGTTGGTACCCCCCTGTATATAGTCTCACTATTGTTATTTTACTGTTGCTCTTTAATTACTTGTTACTTTTATTTATTATTCTTATTTGTATTTTTTTAACTTCATTGTCGGTTAGGGGCTCATAAGTAAGAATTTCACTGTAAGGTGTATTGTATTCGGCGCATGTGACTAATACAATTTGATATGGCAGAGAGGTGATGGGGCAGGTGTCGAGCCCCCGTCAGACACCACCAGAGGCGTGCTGGAGACTATAGAGGTGGCTGTGGGTGTAAATAACGCCACCTCAGCGAGAACCAAAAGCTACCAAGTCATGAATCATTCCTCGCTGCAACTGTCAGCCAGATTCTGCATATGTCACCTTCTAATCAGATACATTTACAATTTTGAAGGACAGGATATAAGTACTATGAACTTATTAAGAACTCAAAACTTATAACGGATTTACGAGGAGGTACTTACTCTTTCTTTCTTTTTAACTTCGTGCCTTTGAGTTTGTTCTTGATGTTGGCTAAATCGACCCCCTCCTTGTACCACTTGAATTTGGGGGCTGGGTTCCCCGCTCCGAGCTCGCACTTCAAGAATGTCTTCATCCCCTCCACGACCTCCACACTCTTCATCTCCTTCAGCTTGGGCTCAGCTGCAACACAGAACCAGGTCAGTCACACAACAGCAGTTAGTACAGCAGGTCGAAACAGGTTCACTTCCTGTCTGAGAGAGGCAGAATGGGTAGCACCGTTCTCCTTCAAAAAGTTTTTTTTTTAACATTACAAAAAACAGGTTCACTTCACTAACGACACCATTGTATCAGTGGAAAAATGTAAGAAAGATTTTCAAAATAGCAAAAATATACACATTGATGGGCAGGCTACTGTTGGATTTCACTTGTTATTGTCATTGGAGGGGTGTAGTAACCTCCCTGGGTAGATGGGGGGGACCTATAAAAACCCATTGAAGCTCAAGAGCACCCCCAGAGGCAAACATTCTGTACAACCACTTTAATCCTCAAGCAAAAATTGGATTGCTGTACAAATGGTGATTACTGAAAATTAGGCCTAGTCAATGTGCAGTACGAGGCATCACTTGTTAGTAGGATATTTAGAAATCAATGTTTGGGCCTGTCAAGGAAGGAAGGCATTAGTCGATTGTCACAATCCACAGGGTATTCAACAACAGGAACAGAAGACCACCACTCCATCATGAGGAAGGGAACTAATCTGGAATAACCTGCCAACCCACTGTTCTGTACGCCACCATTCACCAGCAGTATTCATTCATTAACGAAGCAGCAGAAACATCCCAACAATGCTTTACTCAAAGAAAACTATATGAAATGGGACACCAGAACATGCATCTGAGTAATGGTTCATCAGTGCAGCTGTCGAAAAAAGTAATTACTAAGGAATTAGGCTAATGCAAGGACAGATGACTCGCCACCCAATGACTGGCAGTTAGTGCCTCGACTGACTGAGAAAACTTCCACTCATCTAGGAATTCATCATTCCTTTTGATTATTATTATTTTATGCAGCATTGTTGAGAATGAACTTGCAAATAAGTGTATCATTGCACTATGTGCTAGAGCTCTGCTACATGACCCTAGCTTATCATTATACATCGGATTAGGGTCAGGTAGGGCCTGATGTTTCAGCAATAACTACAGTTGAAGTCGGAAGTTTATTAACACTTACGTCATTAAAACTCATTTTTCAACCACTCCACAAATTTCTTGTTAACAAACTATAGTTTGGCAAGTCGGTTAGACATCTACTTCGTGCATGACACAAGTCATTTTTCCAACAATTGTCTACAGACAGATTGTTTCACTGTATGACAATTCCAGTGGGTCAGAAGTTGACATACGCTATGTTGACTGTGCCTTTAAACAGCTTGGAAAATTCCAGAAAATTAGGTCATGTCTTTATAAGCTTCTGATAGGCTAATTGACATCATTTGAGTCAGTTGGAGGTGTACCTGTGGATGTATTTCAAGGCCTACCTTCAAACTCAGTGCCTCTTTGCTTGACATCATGGGAAACCCCCCCCCCCCAAAACAAAAATCAGCCAAGACCTCAGAAAAAAGACCTCCACAAGTCTGGTTCATCCTTGGGAGCAATTTCCAAACACCTGAATGTACCACAGTCATCTGTACAAACAATAAAATGCAAGTATAAACACCATGGGACCACGCAACCGTCATATCGCTCAGGAAAGAGGTGCGTTCTGTCTCCTAGAGATTAACGTACTTTGGTGAGGAAAGTGCAAATCAATCCCAGAACAACAGCAAAGGACATTGTGAAGATGCTGGAGGAAACAGGTACAAAGGTATCTATATCCAGAGTAAAACAAGTCCTATATCAACATAACCTGAAAGGCCGCTCAGCAAGGAAGAAGCCACTGCTCCAAAACCACCATAAAAAGGCAACTGCACATGGGGACAAAGAACATACTTTTTAGAGAAATGTCCTCTGGTCTGATGAAATAAAAATAGAACTGTTTGGCCATAATGATCATTGTTATGTTTGGAGGAAAAAGGGGGAGGCTTGCAAGCCGAAGAACACCATCCCAACCGTGAAGCACAGGGGTGGCAGCATCATGTTGTGGGGGTGCTTTGCTGCAGGGGGGACTGGTGCACTTCACAAAATAGATGGCATCATGAAAATTATGTGGATATATTGAAGCAACAGGAAGTTAAAGCTTGGTCGCAAATGGGTCTTCCAAATGGACAATGACCCAAGCATACTTCCAAAGTTGTGGAAAATTGGCTTAAGGACAACAAAGTCAAGGTATTGGAGTGGCCATCACAAAGCCCTGACCTCAATCCTATCCTTTGTGGGCAGAACTGAAAAAGCGTGTGCGAGCAAGGAGGCCTACAAACCTGACTCAATTAAACCAGCCCTGTCAGGAGGAATGCTTGTGGAAGGCTACCCGAAACATTTGACCCAAGTTAATCAATTTAAAGGCAATGCTACCAAATACTAATTGAGTGTATGTAAGCTTCTGACCCAGTGGGAATGCGATAAAATACATTTCACATTCTTAAAATGAAGTGGTGATCCTAACTGACCTAAGACAGGGGATTAATTTTTTTTGTTTTTTTTTAATGAAACAGTTTAAATGTATTTGGCTAAGGTGTATGTAAACTTCCGACTTCAACTGTAGATCAGGGTATCACTAAATTGAACACTAACATTTTGAACCTGAGCCATTTGCTCATGCTCTGCTGCGCAGTACAGTTATATCTGACTAAGATCAAAACATGGTGTCAGAAGTGAGTCAAACTCATCAACCGAGCCAGAAGTTAACATCTTACAAAAATATGTGCATTAAATGTCAATTCATTATTAGAGAGTTAAAGTCTAAATCCAAATGCTTGACTGAATATTATCTCCATGGTTACAAACTCCAGGTGTTCTTTGAAGGAACAGATAATTGACACAGGTACGTTACGAGAGCTCTCTGGAGACGCTGGACCCAGACACGCTGCAATCTCTCTGGGCTGGGTTAAACCCCATTCATTTCTGGGCAGGTCTGTCATTATTACACAACTGTTGCTCAACCTCAACAGAGCTCACAGCACCTGAACCGGGCAAAGCTTAAAGGGAATCACACAAGGGTTTCCCACCTAAATCAGTGGGGCACAAAAGGGAATGTGTGTGTTCATTCATGCCCTTTTGTTTGCAAAGGGAAACTCCCTTAGTCAGAGCAGCTATACTTTCACTTCCCTAATGATCATTTTCTGAGAGCAGGAGCCCAACCCAAACCGGAACTTTTCCTTTAAAAGAAAATATTTAATCTGATAAGAAATTAGACAGAATTAATTGAGTATTAGAGGAAAAGTAATTATAGCCTTCGTGCAAAACAAGAAACATGAGCCCTTTTGTGTCAAGGTGTTGACACTTAACTTTAACATTCCCAATTGTTGAAAAGCTTAGATAAAAGCTCTGTTCTCACAGATAATCGAAAAATGTTTAGTTTTTTAAATGACAGTGGACTCTAATATTCTCATGATGTTACGCCTGTGAAAATAGGCAGACATCTAAGGAGACACTGAGGAGGAAGAGGCTGACAAAAAATACCTGGAATACAGCACATTACTGAAAGAAAATATGAGCTCAGACAAAACAATACTGTACACGTAGTTGCATGTTTGAGTGCTTCTCGTTTCAGCCTAATCCTCTTAGTGGTGCTTCCTGTGACCAATAGAGGCAGTGCTCTGAGTCATGACTGGACTAGGGAGAAGGGCCCGTAGGCTAACACTTTAGGCTACATTTCTATAACTGTTAGCGCACTGTTACATTCATTTCAGGAGAGTGGATTAATAAGCAACAGTCATAAAACTAATCAAATGAACCATAAGAGCTCCCGAATGGCGCAGCTGTCTATGGCACTGCATCTCAGTGAAAGAGGCGTATCACAACCGGCCGTGATCAGGTGGTGCACAATTGGCCCAGCGTCGTCCAGTTTAGAAGAGCGTTTGGCCGGGGTAGGCAGTCATTGTAAAAAATAATTTGTTCTTAACTGACTAGCCTCGTTAAATTATACCTTTTATTTAACCTTTTATTTATACCTGGTGCGAACATGCACCCTTTGTCCTGATCTTGTCCACACTGTGCGAACATGCACCCTTTGTCCTGATCTTGTCCACACTGTGCGAACATGCACCCTTTGTCCTGATCTTGTCCACACTGTGCGAACATGCACCCTTTGTCCTGATCTTGTCCACACTGTGCGAACATGCACCCTTTGTCCTGATCTTGTCCACATTGTGCGAACATGCACCCTTTGTCCTGATCTTGTCCACACTGTGCGAACATGTTTAGACAGGTGTAGACAATTTAAAAGAAAGTGACACATTGTGATCTGATTTTGAGGTAGTTAGAACTAAACAGAACAAGACAATAATTTGTGTAAGGTGTGATATCCCTTGTAAACAGTTTCTATCCAACCAGTGAGGCCAGCAGGCTAGTCTTCTTTCATCGGTATATACTATATGTAATTTATTAACATCTGTATTGTCAATTTGATGTCTACTGTATTTAATGACATTGCAACTACATTTCCCCATGGGGACAATAAAGTCAGTAAAGTAAAGCCAGGAACACATTTTGTCTGGATATAAAACAGACCTGCACAGTCAAATAATTTAAATGATCATTATACCAGCTTCAAATCATTGACTATTAGCATCATTGACTTATGGCATCATTAATTGTTACGCCAAAAATAAATAAATAATATTTTGAAAGAATCTGTCAAATAATTTGCATATAGCGAGGCATTGAGAGCATCCTGAATGGTTGCATCACTGACTGGTACGGCGACTGTTTGGCCTCCGACTGCAAGGTACTACAGAGGGTAGTGCATACGGCCCAGTACATCACTGGGGCTAAGCTGCCTGCCATCTAGGACACCAGAGGAAGGCCCTAAAAATTGTCAAAGACCCCAGCCACCCCAGTCATAGACTGTTCTCTTTACTAAGGCATGGCAAGCTGTACCGGAGTGCCAAGTCTAGGACAAAAAGGCTTCTCAACAGTTTCTACCCCCAAGCCATAAGACTCCTGAATGGGTAGTCAAATGGCTACCTGGACTATTTGCATTGTGTGCCCCCCCCAACCAACCCCTCTTTTACACTGCTGCTACTCTCTGTTTATCATATATGCACAGTCACTTTAACTATACATTATTGTACATACTACCCCAATTGGCCTGACCAACCAGTGCTCCCGCACATTGGCTAACCGGGTTGTCTGCATTGTGTCCCGCCACCCACCACTTGCCAACCCCTCTTTACGCTACCTCTACTCTTTGTTCATCATATATGCATGGTCACTTTAACCATATGTACATACTACCTCAAATCAGCCCGACTAACCGGTGTCTGTATGTAGTCACGCTACTTTTATAGCCTCTCTACTGTATTTAGCCTCTCTACTGTATTTAGCCTCTCTACTGTATTTAGCCTCTCTACTGTATTTAGCCTCTACTGTATTTAGCCTCTACTGTATTTAGCCTCGCTACTGTTATTTTTCACTGTTGTTTTATTTCTTTACTTACCTAATGTTCACCTAATACCATTTTGCACTATTGGTTAGAGCCTGTAAGTAAGCATTTCACTGTAAGGTTGTTGTATTCATCACTGTAACCTGTTGTATTTGGGGCACGTGACAAATAAACTTTGATTTGACCAGCTAAACTGGTCACAATGCAGACAGTGGACAAATAAGAGATTTTATATGTTGTATACTAAAAGGCATGAGAGGCCTGATTTAAACATAACATTTGTAAGTTAACTGTCCAAATGTAAAAAATAAAAACGAAATACACTAGGTGGGAGTTTTTTTGTGTCTGTAAAATGTATTGTGCGAGAAATGTTATGTGGTCCTCCCACTACGACTCGTTGTCTGGAAAGCGAGCGGTTTATTGGGCTACAGGTTAAATAAATTGTGAACTTCACACGGTGGTGAATGAGAAAGGGGATACCTAGTCAGTTGCACAAATGAAAATGTCTTCCTCATTTAACCCAACCCCTCTGAATCAGAGAGGTGCGAGGGGCTGCCTTAAATCGACATCCACATCATTGGCGCATGATGCCCGGGGAGCAGTTGTTGGGGGTTAACTGCCTTGCTCAAGGGCAGAATGACAGATTTTCCTACCTTGGCGGCTCACGGATTCAAAACAACGACCTTTTGGTTGCTGGCCCAACACTCTTAACCACCAGGCAACCTGCATCTCCAAGGTGATCAGCATGATGCCCCTTTCTAATAAATATCGACTTCTTATTCTGGTGACATGATCATGATACTTGGCTGCCATTTTGTCCATAATAATGTCATCATGTAGGCTATACCCACACTATCTGCCAGCTGTTGGCTAGAGCCCGACATGTGCCCAAGACCAGAGTGGGAACACTGGCAACATAACACACTATTCTGTTGTGAGAAAACCATCAATAGAGTTGAACATGCGATGGAAACATATATATATATATATATACACACACATTTTATATTTAGTTAGATTGGAATTTAATGCAAAATGTACTTTTATGTGCGCTATGTCATCATGCACAGTTATCAATTTGATGGAAACATTTCTGGTGGGGAATATTGTTGTTATGCAGATTTTTGAATATTCGCATGAAAGTCTGTTGCCAATTCCATGGAAACCTAGCTAGAATGAAAGATTTCTTTGTGGGAGGAAGATCCGATCATCTGTCCAGTAAAATACATGTCACGAGAACATCTACGTTCATATTTTTGTCAATGACACATTACAGCACCAAAATATCAGACACCAGCACCAAAATATCAGAAACCAGCACCAAGCCAAACAACATGGACAGAGTTCATTAAACAGCCATTTTCCATTCATATTTTGTCTGAAAATTAACCTTGTGGCTATAAAAGTGCATAGAGGGAGCACAACTGCAAGGGGGGATAACTTAATTTATGCCCATCTCTTTGTTTGCTCAGGGTTGGGACACCGCTAACTCCGGGCCAGACTTTTCAGCTGTTTCCCCATGTCATGGAGGAGCTCCCTTTGGGGGAACTCCTCCGCGTTTTTCAAACCGCAAATTTACACGGATCAGTCAACATTCCAAGCCATGGTACCCCAGTAAGGGAGGAATTCCATGATCTAATACCGTTTCCCAGACAGGAGTTGAGCGGTCCAGACATGGCCAGGCTTCTTGTCCAGCAGACCCAAGACTATTGCGACTGGCCCAGTTACGTCAGAGTTTTCCCCCTCATTTGGTTTAGTTCTCTATCATTTCATTAAAAGATATGGCAGATGTTATGGTCTTCAAAGTAATTCTGGTAGAGAGGAGAGAGACCATACAGTAAGATGGTCCCAAACCCCACTGTCATTGTCAATCATTTCAAAGTATTTTTCTGTGCAAATATATATATATATATATTTTTTAATCAGACAATGCTGCATATTTACACCATTTTCAAACAGAAAAGTTTTGCTAGGGATGTGTTTGATATACCGCTGTCAGTAATTATGATGCATCACTGTTCAGTACAGGAATGAGGTGGCCATTGGACTGCTGAAGGCATCCCTGTATTTTATTGCAGTGCTGAATACATTAGCCAGAATTCTCTCTATGCTGTATTTGGGCAGGAAAAATTTAAAAAAGGTGTATCGAATTGAAACTATGCATTGTCAAAGGCCTCAAGCAAACAATGCTTTGCACTACGCCTCTCTATACCTGTACGTTCAGACTACTGTGCATGTTGATCACAGGACAATACGTTACTATACAGTTAGAACATGATTGATACACAACATTTCTCATGAAGCTGGTTGAGAGAATGCCAAGACTGTGCAATGATGTCATCAAGGCAAAGGGTGACTACTTTGAAGAATCTCAAATAAAAAATATATTTTGATTTGTTTAACACTTTTTTGGTTAATACGTGATTCCATGTGTGTTATTTCATAGTTTTGATGTCTTCACTATTATTCTACAATGTAGAAAATAGTACAAATAAAGAAAAACCCCTTGAACGAGTAGGAGTGTCCAAACTTTTGACTGGTGCTGTATATCACAGTGGAATCTGCTTTGACAATGTGCAATATTCACCCTCATATGGCAAAAAAAAACACAGTTAGGTCATCTATCAATATGGACACAGATTTTAGTCTGGCGTTTCAAATCCAATGCACTCCATTCAGCATCATGTCGACAAAAGATCTATGAATATGTACAAATAAAACTATCAATAGAAGCGGATAAAAGCAGCATAGGGCTGTCTATAACTGAGCTTTGCAAAAACTGACCCAACACCTGTCAAATAGGACGTTCCCCCAAGACCCCCAAATTACTCCACATTTGCCAACAAATGGACACTGCCTCAAGCAGGAAACAAAACAATATGGATCAAAGCTGCGTAAGATTATGTGTCAAAGCCAAGATATTTCCACTCCTTTTGTTAGCCATGAAAGTTCACCGTATTAAACAATGATCTGACATAGATATTGCAATTCTGAGAAATTTAACTCCCACGGCTGACAGTTAAAGAAAGCCATGGATAGATACCACTTCTTTGCATCAATGATATGCATTTTGACTTGGAACTACAGTTTATCAGGTATATGAGGAATTTAAAATAGGTTGCACCGGTCAAATCACAGGTCTGTGATATAAAGGAGTCTTGATGGGCGCCTACTTAACTATTAAAGTTTTCAATACCCACATTGCAATGCCCCCAAAAAATCTTTAACTTGATTCAAATCAATGCAATTAAATAATTAACAGAAGTTTTGCTAAAGTTTCACTAAATTGTGTGTCACGTGAGCCAAGAAGACAAAACTGGTTATGAAAGGAACAACAATTGTATCCAACTAAACTTACTCTAGTTTAGTCAAGGCAAATCATTTATATATTCGAATAATGTACAAATGTGTTTCCATTGGACGTAATAGAATTGCTCAAATGTGAGTCATGAACTGAAAGTTCGTAGGCTCGTGGCCTTGAGTTACCGTCAGTCACTCAAACACCTGCAACACTCACCTCGACTACCGACTTCAGAAACACCGGCTTGGAATAGATAACGTTACATAAGTAGCCATAACTTCACGTTGGCCTACATTTGCTAATAAATTATTTCGTATTAAGAAATCAAAAGTAGTGACAACTTACCTGGTGGAGAGTTGTCCGTTGGTTTCTCCTTTTTATCTTTCTTATTACCTGTACCCTTTTTATTTCCACCTCTCTCCCTTTCTTTCCCTTGTTTCTGGTCAGACATGTCTTATTCTGTGTAGTAAATCAATTCCTTGTTTAAAACTAACGCCGAAGTATTTTCCAAAGTGTCGTCTGCCTGCAGCTCTCCTGTGAGTGTTACTCCAGTCAACTCTGGAATGGTTCGTATGCAAGAAAGTTTACATCTACATCTTGGTAACTTGGATGGGAGGAGCGTACACAGCCTACACGCTAAGTAACGCCTTATGATTTACAATGCGCGAGTAAAAAATAATTTCGGGAAGGAATTAATCTATTTTCCACTCCTACAATTGGTTACATAGTCTGAAGTACACCTGCCATGTGCCAGATGTAAAGCATAACTTGTCATGTTGTTTCCTTTTCAAACATTTGCTTTGTAAGTAGGTCTACCTCTGACAATTAAAACATGTTGGCCATCTGTATATGTTAGCAGAAGGCTATAATATTCTAAATGGATGATTGTGCAATATTATTAAATTTTCTGACCAATAGCCTAACCTAAGAGCAAACTACAATTATCCATTTCATTGGATATATGACAACCACTGACACTAGCATTATGGCTTATCACACCTCACACAGTGTACATTATACAGACCACACTAGACACTAAACCTTCTGATCACATGGTTCGCTGAACCACCTGCCCTACATTTCACCTCCCTTTGACCCACTACAACCCTAGCAGCTGATAGACGTGAAGTAACCACTTCAAGTTAACAGACCAGACATTGAACTCTGATTGTCTACTCTACACAACTCAAAACCACTTTTGCCCACTGAGCTGAAGCTAACAAATCATTAGGTCCCAGATAAAGTTAGGCTAGTCATTATACCAGCGTACTGTAGTTCTATATATTGTTTAAAGTGTTTATCCCAACATCAGTAAGTAGAAAGGCCAGACCATTAGACAATATCATGCCAGTTGCCATAACTTCAATTTCCTGGTCTTTTACCACAGGTTAAGGAATATATATAGTTGGATATCATTATGTGGGTTTTGGGTGGTCTACAGTGCTACCACTTTGGTCACATATGCCCCTAAATATTTTGCTGTGCTACCTGGAATTTTAATTTGGAAGCATCAGTGCCCCTAGAAGGAAAGGGAGAGATTCTTCAGGAGATGAGTTTCAAAATTTACTAGGATTCATATTGGTCCAATGTAGCTACATCTACATTTTAAAAAATCTGTTTTCTTGTGCTTTTTAACCCTATATTTTGTCATTGCTGGCAATTCTCATCATTAAACCCCCAAATGTTAGGCATTGTGCTCCTAAGTTTCTTTATGTTCTCCTAATTTTTTCAACTTAGGAGCACATGTGCTCCATGTAAAAACCATTATGTATTTTCCCACATTTGCGTCACATTTCCTATCGGGTCATAGGATGACGGTGGCTTTGACACCACATACTACCAATTCAGAAATGTTCCATCAGTTTTAGTCAGTAGCGTCCTCCTGCTTGGGGTTGCTGGAGCGTACTCAACCCCATGTCTGTACAGAGAAAAACCCCACAGATCACACTTACATTATGATTGTGGCACTATCCTTAACACACTGCCATAGCTTGTATCAGTCCATATTCAATATGAATTGCTATCTTGAGATGGAACAGGATGAATATTGGCCAAATACAGTGCCTTCAGAAAGTATTCATACCCCTTGACTTATTCCACATTTTGCTATCTTACAGTCTGAATTCAAAATGTTTTTATGTCTCACCCATCTACACACAATACCCTATAATGACAAAGTGAAAACATGTTTTTAGAAATGTTTGCACATTTTATTGAAAATGAAATACAGAAATATCTTATTCATATAAGTATTAACACCCCTGGGTCAATACATGTTAGAATCACCTTTGGTAGCGATTACAGCTGTGAGTCTTTCTGGGTAAGTCTCTAAGAGCTTTCCACACCTGGATTGTACAATATTTGCACATTATTATTTGTTTAAATTATTCAAGCTCTGTCAAGTTGGTTGCTGAACATTTCTAGACAGCCATTTTCAAGTCTTGCCATAGATTTTCAAGACGATTTAAGTCAAAACTGTAATTAGGCCACTCAGAAACATTCAATGTCGTCTTGGTAACCAACTCCAGTGTATATTTGGCCTTGTGTTTTGGGTTATTGTCCTGCTGAAAGGTGAATTCTTTTCTACCAGTACCTGTTGCAAAGCAGACAGAATCAGGTTTTCCTCTAGAATTTTGCCTGTCCTTAGCTTTATTCCGTTTCTTTTTATCTTAAAAATCGCTTTAGTCCTTGCCGATGACAAGCATACCCGTAACATGATGCAGACACCACCATGCTTCAAAATATGGAGAGTGGTACTCAGTGATGTGTTGTGTTGGATTTGCCCAAAATATAATGCTTTGCATTCATGACACAAAGTTAATTGTTCATTTTCATTTTACTTTAGTGCCTTATGCATGTTTTGGAATATTTTTCACTCTGTCATTTAGGTTAGTATTCTGGAGTAACTACAATGTTGTTGATCCATCCTCAGTTTTCTCCTATCACAGCTATTAAACTCTGTAATTGTTTTAGTCACCATTGGCCATTGGCAGTTTCCTTCCTCTCCGGAAACTGAGTTAGGAAGGACACATGTATCTTTGTAGTGACTGGGTGTATTGATAAATCATCCAAAGTGTAATTAATAACTTCAACATGCTCAAATGGATATTCAATGTCTGCTTTTTTATTTTTACCCATCTACCAATAGGTGCCCTTCTTTGCGAGGCATGGGAAAACCTCCCTGGTCTTTGTGGTTGAATCTGTGTTTGAAATTCACTGCTCAACCTTACAGATAATTTTATGTGTGGGGTACACATATGAGGTAGTCATTCAAAAATCATGTTAAACACTATTGCACACAGAGTCCATGAAACTTATTGTGTGACTTTTTTTAAACTCCTGAACTTATTTAAGATTGCCATAACAAAGGTGTTGAATACTTATTGACACAAGACATTTCAGCATTTTATTTTTAATTAATTGGTAACAAATTAATTCCACTTTGACATTATGGGGTATTGTGTGTAGGCTGTAACACAACAAAAAGTGGACAAAGTCAAAGGGTGTGAATACTTTCACTATAGCAGAGTGTCATTCGAAATAGGATTTTTTAAGTACATTCTAAAATGTTAAAATGAACTGTGTTGTGCAAGTTGTTGAGTCATAATCCTACTGTATTTTGGCAGGAAGCATTGCAAGTACGGCAAGACAAGGCCTGTTGGAACAATAGTATAAAGATTTATAACTCGTACTTCTTTAGAAAATGTCCTTTATACAACAATAACGTTTGGGAGCAGTAATTCCTTACTTCTACTTGACCTGACATAACGTCTCCAGACTAACCTTCTGTCATAACTGGTCATGAATATCCAAACACGCTAGCACTGAAATCCAAACAACTGTAACACTGAATTACCACTTCAAGCATCTAGAATCTCAGTTACATCCTATTTGGAGGGAACACAATCACGGGCAACTGGTCATTCTATAGCCTCCCCTTACATCCTATTTGGAGGGAACACAATCACGGGCAACTGGTCATTCTATAGCCTCCCCTTACATCCTATTTGGAGGGAACACAATCACGGGCAACTGGTCATTCTATAGCCTCCCCTTACATCCTATTTGGAGGGAACACAATCACGGGCAACTGGTCATTCTATAGCCTGCCCTTACATCCTATTTGGAGGGAACACAATCACGGGCAACTGGTCATTCTATAGCCTCCCCTTACATGCTTTTGGTGCCGACAAGCAGGAGCATGTTGCTGAAAATGCTGCACAGGTCTTCTTTGATCTCTGCTCAGTTTCGCTCAGTGTGGGTGTTGGATGAATGGGTCTGTTTCAATAATAAATGTAGCACTCCCAGGTATGGCTTGGTCGTGTCAATATGGGATGGGAGATTATGCAGGAGAAGGTGAAGGGGATGATTCCCTTTTGAATCTAAACGTACCTCTTCAGTGAGTCAGAGGCAGTGAGTCAGAGGCAGAAAGGGGAAGAGGTACCTGGGTCGTGTTCAGCAGTGAGAAAACTGAAAGGAGGAAGAGCTACCTGAACATGTTCAATAAGAACACAGATTTTCATTTTTTGTTGCAAACTGTTTTGCTACTTGTGCCCTACTGAACATTACCTGGAGTCTAAGGAGTCACTTGGTTTTATGGGACTAGTGGACCACAGTTGAGGCCTTGTGGACAGCGACAAGGCCCCCACTGCATGTGTCAACAATGAGCCGTGAGAGAACGAACTGCAAGCACCTCAGAGAGGAAGCGAGAGAGAGAGGGAGTAGAGGTGGTGAAGGGGAGAGGTGAACAGAGAGGGGGGAGATTCTATGTGATACGACCTGCTGTAATTCAATTGATAACAAAAACACAAATCCAGGAGAGATTGTGTTGAACGTGACGTTTGAGATGGAAAACATTGGGTATGGGTAAATCAACGTATCAGCATTATTAGTAATAGTGTACTGTTGAGATCATCGACTTGGAAGATAAATGAAACCATTAATTTTATCAGCAGTTCTAAAAATGTTTTAATAAGCCTGTGGTCTTACTCCCTGTCATTGTTAGCATGGTTTTATTATAGCTGTAACACTGACATCTAATGAATTTTACCATGTCCATAAAAAAATTACATCTGAAAAAAAGCAAGTATTTGTCAGGCCTATTGTGCTGATGTGGTCCTACGTTTGAACAATCAGACAGCTGTTTGTAGCGGACATTCAACTGTATACGTGTATGAAATAACGTAAATGCTAGTTGCTAGTACACTATATATACAAAAGTACGTGGACACCAGTGGAGGCTGCTGCGGGGAGGACGGCTCATAATAATGGCTGGAACGGAGTGAATGGAATGGTATCAAAAACATGGTTCCATTTACTCCATTCCAGCCATTATTATGAGCTGTCCTCCCCTCAGCAGCCTCCACTGGTGGACACCCCTTCAAATGAGTGGATTGGTCTATTTCAGCCACACCCGTTGCTAGCAGTTTATAAAATTGAGCACACCGCAATGCAATCTCCATAGACAAACATTGGCAGTAGAATAGCCTTACTGAAGAGCTCAGTGCCACCGTCATAGGATGCCACCTTTCCAACAAGTCAGTTCGGCAAATTTCTGCCCTGCTAAGAGCGGCTGTTATTGTGAGTGCTGAAGCGTGTAGCGCGTAAAAATTGTCTGTCCTCGGTTGCAACACTCTATTGTAAATGCTAATTGACATTTATGACTTTTAAAGCAGGGGGCGAAAGGTTGCTCAAAATCTGGCAAACTGAGCAGACAAAATACAGTGTGGTGTAGTTAACATAATTTAATAATTGCCTTTGAATAAACAGTCGCTTATGAACTCATAGTGAGCTTATTATCTATGCATGTCAAAGGTTAAATCAAATCAAATCAAAGTTTATTTGTCACGTGCGCCGAATACAACAGTGAAATGCTTACTTACAGGCTCTAACCAATAGTGCAAAAAATGGTATTAGGTGAACAATAAGTAAGTAAAGAAATAAAAACAACAGTAAAAAGTGAGAAATAACAGTAGCAAGGCTAAACACAGTAGCGAGCCTAAATACAGTAGCGAGGCTAAATACAGTAGCGAGGCCAAATAAAGTAGCAAGGCTAAATACAGTAGCGAGGCTAAATACAGTAGCGAGGCTAAATACAGTAGCGTGGCTAAATACAGTAGCGAGGCTAAATACAGTAGCGAGGCTAAATACAGTAGCGAGGCTAAATACAGTAGCGTGGCTAAATACAGTAGCGAGGCAATAAAAGTAGCGAGGCCAAATACAGACACCGGTTAGTCAGGCTGATTGAGGTAGTATGTACATGTAGATATGGTTAAAGTGACTATGCATATATGATGAACAGAGAGTAGCAGCAGCGTAAAAGAGGGGTTGGGGGGGGGGGGACAATGCAGACAGCCCGGTTAGCCACTGTGCGGGAGCACTGGTTGGTCAGGGCAATTGAGGTAGTATGTACATGAATGTATGGTTAGAGTGACTGTGCATATATGATAAACAGAGAGTAGCAGCAGTGTAAAAGAGGGGTTGGTTGGGGGGGGCACACAATGCAAGTAGTCCAGGTAACCATTTGGTTACCTGTTCAGGAGTCTTATGGCTTGGGGGTAAAAACTGTTGAGAAGCCTTTTGGTCCTAAATGGTTTAATCATCATTCTTTTTATGTGGCATCAAATTCTGGAGGGAGTCCAGGCCTTGAGTCGTGAAGGACTGAGTGAGCTGTTCTTTTCTGTCATCTCTAAAACACGCTGATTGAACGAGCTGCGTACATGGTGGATCTTCCTCACCTACGACGGCTGTTTTGTCCAAACAGTTTATAGTGCTGAGGTCAAGGCACTTAAGTGGACCCCAAATTTCCAAAGTGCCTTTTCTCAGAAATGTTGCCTTTCCGTGTGTGTCGTCAGAGTAAACATGACGCCTACATGCAGAAAGCCAATCAAAACAAACGCTACAAATAAGTGTGCCTCAGATTTGATTGATGATTCATTCATTGAGAACAGCATGTGAGGGGTTGTGTCTTACTTCAGGACAGTGAATTAATGCCAACATGTACCTAGACAGGAATGGCGATTCTGAAGCGATTCTTGAAAAGTCTTCTAAGTTCAACCTACAGTACGCTGTATAATGAAAAGCTCTGTTGCCATAACCACAGTAAATCTCTTGATTAGCTATTCTTACCTGAAAGGGTTAATCATGCTGCATTTTTGTCTGCTCCTTTTTTCTTAGTTGCTAGGAGTGGCTTCTCTCTACTCACTTCTTGTAGCTTGTTTGAACATGTTTGAACATCAAAGTATTTCTCTTGATTTCTATCCTGGTTTCTTATGGATGCAGCCGGTGTCACTCCTCTGGGAAGTCATACAGTCTTATACCACCACACCACATATCACCACATATCTCCACATATCTCCACGTGTTCAGTTCACGTGTCTCATTTGAATGTCCACACACTGCACACGCATCTTTGGTGTGTGGACATTCAGAGTTCAGAAGAGGTTAATAATGACATAAATAAATAGCCTGACTGGGGTTGCTTGGGCTTTGTTGATATGAGACTGTATACGGTCTATGCTCTTTATAGTGACGATAATGAGGGATGATCATTGTAATGGATTGCATTATCACGGTTGAATCAGAAACTCATGTGGAGTGGACATACATTAGATAAACACATTTGGAAGATGCACTTTAGGTTGCAACTTGTTTTGGTTGCGACCATAGAAAGACCAAAACGTTTTCAGTGTAACTTGGACTTGGATTCGGTAATTCGTCAGTGCTCTTTCGAACAACACGTGGGAGTTGAAAATCAATAGACTGACTTCACAGGTGTTGTAGTCTAAGTTTTTTACCTCCATAAAAGGCTCTGCCGGCCAAAAAGAACAGCACAAAGACGACTATTAAAGTATCTCATTGTAAATATTATGAGTGTGTGACGAGGCTAACATTAAACACGCCACTAATGCTTCAGTGTGTTATAACGTTTAGTTCAATGAAAAAGAGCGCACAGCTGAATCATCAAAGACTCCTACTCTTTTTTTGCCGGGATGATCCAGATGTCTCGCGATGATGTGTGTACTTCTTGTCTTGAAGTGTTTTCTCGATGCCTGTTCCAGAGGGAAGTTTGTTAGGGTTTATTTAGTAAACACGGTATATCTCGAACAACAAAATATTCCACCACATAAAAGCCCTCGCTGCATATATCCAGCCTAGCATTTTTAATGCACAGTCGCAATGCATATATGTACATACTTGCATGTCCCTAGGCGTCCCGGCCGTAAATATGCCTCACGATTGCACAAATAACCCAAAGGGAATATAGGTTTTCTGGGGTCCACTTGCAGCTCAGTAGACACACTTGTATCAATATTGCATTATAAATCTCTGTCTCTCTAAAATCTCTTACATACAACAGAGCGTACTCACTGTAGTATATGATTCATATACTACTTGCTTGCTGGAGGATGACCAAATAGTGATGACCAATTTTATTTTTTTCTAAATTGACGTCAATTTCTTGACGTCAGTTTGTTTTTGCTTAGTTGGAGAGTCAAGGGTTCCCATATTTCACAGATAATGAAGTAAACAGGGAAACAACAGTCAGCAACTTACATAGCTATTGAAGTGAATCATCTTGTTTATTAGTATTTTATTACGTCTTCTCAGCTAATGTTAGGAATGTTACTTCATCGTTGCAGCATATCAAACACATTTCAATTCTCAGGCTGTTTAATTCTCGAGCCACATACTGAAACTAGCCAGCATGTTTTGGATGCTCTCTGCAAGGATCCAAACCATGTTCACTATAAGTGTTTCTCAGCCGTTTTATACCAGGGGAAAGCTATTGTCTCAGTATAGTTCTAGAGCACAGTTCTGTGGAAAACACTGGAAAACCGTGACAATATCACTGAGTGGACTATCCTGGCTAAATAAAGATATATCCTGGCTAAATAAAGATATGGTGTGTGGAATATATTCTGCATATCATTTCTCTGAGTGGGTGTGAGAGTCTTAAAAAGAGAAGGATTGTCTCTGTGGGAAAAGAATGCCCTCATACCTTAATTATTCAAATGCAGCTCTTCATCTACTGTACAATATGTGATCTTGTCCCTAAAACTCGTAAAAGCACCGCTAGTTCATACTCTTCATCAACTTCAGTACTGTAATCTGTGCTAGCCTAGACAGCAGTACTGTAACCTGTGCTAGCCTAGACAGCAGTACCTTAACCTGTGCTAGCCTAGACAGCAGTACTGTAATCTGTGCTAGCCTAGACAGCAGTACTGTAATCTGTGCTAGCCTAGACAGCAGTACTATAATCTGTGCTAGCCTAGAAAGGAGTACTGTAATCTGTGCTAGCCTAGACAGCAGTACTGTAACCTGTGCTAGCCTAGATAGGAGTACTGTAATCTGTGCTATCCTAGAAAGGAGTACTGTAATCTGTGCTAGCCTAGACAGCAGTACTGTAACCTGTGCTAGCCTAGATAGGAGTACTGTAATATGTGCTATCCTAGACAGCAGTACTGTAATCTGTGCTAGCCTAGATAGGAGTACTGTAATCTGTGCTAGCCTAGACAGCAGTACTGTAATCTGTGCTAGCCTAGACAGCAGTACTGTAATCTGTGCTAGCCTAGACAGCAGTACTGTAACCTGTGCTAGCCTAGATAGGAGTACTGTAACCTGTGCTAGCCTAGATAGGAGTACTGTAATCTGTGCTAGCCTAGATAGGAGTACTGTAATCTGTGCTAGCCTAGATAGGAGTACTGTAATCTGTGCTAGCCTAGACAGCAGTACCTTAACCTGTGCTAGCCTAGACAGCAGTACTGTAATCTGTGCTATCCTAGACAGCAGTACTGTAATCTGTGCTAGCCTAGATAGGAGTACTGTAATCTGTGCTAGCCTAGACAGCAGTACTGTAATCTGTGCTAGCCTAGACAGCAGTACTGTAATCTGTGCTAGCCTAGACAGCAGTACTGTAACCTGTGCTAGCCTAGATAGGAGTACTGTAACCTGTGCTAGCCTAGATAGGAGTACTGTAATCTGTGCTAGCCTAGATAGGAGTACTGTAATCTGTGCTAGCCTAGATAGGAGTACTGTAATCTGTGCTAGCCTAGACAGCAGTACCTTAACCTGTGCTAGCCTAGACAGCAGTACTGTAATCTGTGCTATCCTAGACAGCAGTACTGTAATCTGTGCTAGCCTAGACAGCAGTACTGTAATCTGTGCTAGCCTAGACAGCAGTACTGTAATCTGTGCTAGCCTAGACAGCAGTACTGTAATCTGTGCTAGCCTAGACAGCAGTACTATAATCTGTGCTAGGCTAGACGGCAGTACTGTAATCTGTGCTAGCCTAGATAGGAGTACTGTAACCTGTGCTATCCTAGACAGCAGTACTATAATCTGTGCTAGCCTAGATAGGAGTACTGTAATCTGTGCTAGCCTAGATAGGAGTACTGTAATCTGTGCTAGCCTAGACAGCAGTACTGTAATCTGTGCTAGGCTAGACAGCAGTACTGTAATCTGTGCTAGCCTAGACAGCAGTACTGTAATCTGTGCTAGCCTAGACAGCAGTACTGTAATCTGTGCTAGCCTAGACAGCAGTACTGTAATCTGTGCTAGCCTAGACAGCAGTACTGTAATTTGTGCTAGGCTAGATGGCAGTACTGTAATCGATGCTAGCCTAGACAGCAGTACTGTAATCGATGCTAGCCTAGATAGGAGTACTGTAATCTGTGCTAGCCTAGACAGCAGTACTGTAATCTGTGCTAGCCTAGACAGCAGTACTGTAATCGATGCTAGCCTAGACAGCAGTACTGTAATCGATGCTAGCCTAGATAGCAGTACTGTAATCTGTGCTAGCCTAGATAGCAGTACTGTAATCTGTGCTAGCCTAGATAGCAGTACTGTAATCTGTGCTAGCCTAGATAGCAGTACTGTAATCTTTGCAAGGCTAGACGGCAGTACTGTAATTGGTTATAGCCGGCAGTTGTAAAAACATCTAGAACATGCACAACCTGATCAACAAATTCTAACAAATTTGTGGGATAATATTGTTTGAATTGACATGTTTTCTTTTCATCTGCTAATAAGGCTCATCATCCATAGCCTGGTCCCAAATCTGTTTGTGCTGTCTTGTCACGTCCTAGGGTCATTATCACGGCTAAAAACAAAACAGCACAAACAGATCTCGGTCCAGGGTACATTCCACAGTACTGGCTGTTTTTTGATTTGACACTTAGCAAGCATGCTGTTTTGTCAGGGTGTCATCTACCTGCAGAGTTTACAATCCCCTCTGACCACCATCTATTATGCTGTGGATCCGGTTCATTAAAACCTGCTAACTCTGACTGGGCCATCCTGAAGGAGAGATATTGTCATGTTTTGTCATATATTGTCTTGTCCTTGTGCTTTCCCTTCTGTTCGTTTCCCCCTGCTGGTCTTATTAGGTTCGTTCCCTTTTTCTATCCCTCTCTTTCCCCCTCCCTCTCTCTCTTCTCTCTATCGTTCCGTTCCTGCTCCCAGCTGTTCCTCATTCTCCTACTCACTCATTTAGTCTTTTCACACCTGTCCCCTATTTTGTCCTCTGATTAGAGTCCCTATTTCTCCCCTTGTTTTCCGCTTCTGTCCTTGTCGGATCCTTGTATGATGTTCGCTGTGCTGTGTCCTTGTCTCGCCCTGTCGTGTTTTGTCTCCTTCAGATGCTGCGTGTGAGCAGGTGTCTTAGTCTGCTACGGTCGGTGCCTTCCCGAAGCAACCTGCAGTCAATGGTCGAGTCTCCAGTCTGTCCTCGTTACTACGAGTGGATTTAAGTTTTTTCCTGTTTTGTTTTATTCTTGAGTGTTCCAGAATTATTACTTTTGCCTTTTACTGGAATAAAGACTCTGTTTTCGCTAAGTCGCTTTTGGGTCCTCATTCACCTGCATAACAGATATACTGTATATATCTAGAGGTCGACCGATTATGATTTTTCAACACCGATACTGATACCGATTATTGGAGAACCAATAAAGCTGATACCAATTAATCTGACATTTTTTATTTATTTATTTTTAATAATGACAATTACAACAATACTGAATGAACACTTATTTTAACTTAATATAATACATCAATAAAAATAAATGTAGCCTGAAATATATATATATATATTTTTTTAACCTTTATTTTACTAGGCAAGTCAGTTAAGACCAAATTCTTATTTTCAATGATGGCCTAGGAACAGTGGGTTAGATGCCTGTTCAGGGGCAGAATGACAGATTTGTACCTTGTCAGCTCGGGGATTTGAACTTGCAACCTTTCGGTTACTAGTCCAACGCGGTTATTAGTCCAACACTCTAACCACTAGGCTACCCTGCTATAACGCTCTAACCACTAGGCTACCCTGCTATAACACTCTAACCACTAGGCTACCCTGCTATAATGAAACATGTTCAATTTGGTTTAAATAATGCAAAAACAAAGTGCTGGAAAAGTAAAAGTGCAATATGTGGCATGTAAAAAAGCTAACGTTTGAGTTCCTTGCTCAGAACATGAGAACATGTGAAATTTGGTGGTTCCTTTACACATGAGACTTTAATATTCCAAGGTAAGAGGTTTTTAGGTTGTAGTTAATATAGTATTTATAGGACTATTTCTCTCTAAACCATTTGTATTTCATATACCTTTGACTATTGGATGTTCTTATAGGCACTATAGTATTGCCAGTGTAACAGTATAGCTTCCGTCCCTCCCCCCCCCTACCTGGGCCAAACCAGGAACACATCGTCAACAGCCACACTCGAAGCAGCGTTACCCATTGCTCCACAAAAGCCGCGGCCCTTGCAGAGCAAGTGGAATAACTACTCCAAGTCTCAGAGCGAGTGATGTTTGAAACGCCATTAGCGCACACCCAGCTAACTAGCTAGCCATTTCACATCGGTTACACCAGCCATTAGGATGATAGGCGTGAAGTCATAAACAGCGCTGTGCTTGCGAAGAGCTGCTGGCAAAACGCACAAAAGCGCTGTTTGAATGAATGCTTACGAGCCTGCTGCTGCCTACCATCACTCAGTCAGACTGCTCTATCAAATCATAGACTTAATTATAACATAATAACACGCAGAAATACAAGCCTTTGGTCATTAATATGGTCGAATCCTGATATCGAATATCATTTCGAAAACAAAACGTTTATTATTTCAGTGAAATACGGAACCGTTCTGTATTTTGTCTAACGGATGGCATCCCGAAGTCTAAATATTCTTGTTACATTGCACAACCTTCAATGTTATGTCATAATTACGTAAAATTCTGGCAAATTAGTTCGCAATGAGCCAGGCTGCCCAAACTGTTGCATAGACACTGACTGCGTGCAATGAACGCAAGAGAAATGACACAATGTCACCTGGTTAATATTGCCTGCTAACCTGGATTTCTTTTCGCTAAATATGCAGGTTTAAAAATATATACTTCCGTGTATTGATTTTAAGAAAGGCATTGGTGTTTATGGTTAGGTACAGTCATCCAACGATTGTGCTTTTTTCGCAAATGTGCTTTCATTAAATCATCCCTCAGCGTTGCATCGATTATATGCAACGCAGGACACGCTAGATAAACAAGTAAAATCATCAACCATGTGTAGTTATAACTGGTGTATGTGATTAATTGATTGTTTTTTATAAGATAAGTTTAATGCTAGCAAGCAACTTACCTTGGCTTCTACTGCATTCACGAAACAGGCAGGCTCCTCGTGGAGTGCAATGTAATCAGGTGGTTGGACTAGTTAACTGTAAGGTTGCAAGATTGGATCCCCCGAGCTAACAAGGTGAAAATCTGTCGTTCTGCCCCTGAACAAAGAAGTTAACCCACCGTTCCTAGGCCGTCATTGCCTGTCTAGTTAAATAAAGGTATAAACTTTTTTTTATTTTAATCGGCGCCCAAAAATACCGATTTCCAATTGTTATGAAAACTTGAAATCGGCCGTAATTAATCGGCCAATCCGATTAATCAGGGCTGATTTCAAGTTTTCATAACAATCGGAAATCTGTATTTTTGGGCGCCGATTAAAATAAAAAAAAGTTTATACCTTTTCGGCCATTCCGTTTAATCGGTCAACCTCTAATATCTACACACCATCAGTTCACTTTAAAATGACTGTTATAATGTTCACATATATTATAAAACTCTATTCTAAAAATGTTTTGGGATAGTTTTTTTTACACAACCAATGGGAAAACAAGACAACTGAAACACAAAGTTATAAAATAGAAATAGTTCAAGTGGATTAAACCAAAGTTCAATATATTAATCACTCTTAAGCTCTCTACTTTAAATAATGAATGTAGAATTTCAATAAGGAGCCCTGATGGGCTTCACCAACAGGACAAGTCTCTGCTTTAGTGCAGAGACTTGTCAGAATGCATCCTGATGTATCCTGATGCAATGTGACAACTGCATATCCTGCATATACTGCAGTCCTTCACTTCCTCTGAGAGCGCAATAGAGGTGGCCACAGATACCCTCTCTACGGATCTGAAATATGTTAATTAGGCTTGGATGGTTTTCAGACTGTCATACCTTCCTATCGACATTGTGCCATCCCAGGATATTTGGTAATACCGGCACTGAACACAACGGTAGCTATTTTCAAACCCCACTGAGCCTTTCTCAAACCAAATCAAATCAAAGTTTATTTGTCACGTTCGCCGAATACAACAGGTGTAGTAGACCTTACAGTGAAATGCTTACTTACAGGCCCTAACCAACAGTGCAATTTTTAAGTAAACAAATAGGTATTAGGTGAACAATAGATAAGTAAAACAACAGTAAAAAAAGACAGTGAAAATGCAAATGCAAATAGTCCACGTAGCCATTTGATTACCTGTTCAGGAGTCTTATGGCTTGGGGGTAAAAGCTGTTGAGAAGCCTTTTTGGTCCTAGACGTGGCGCTCCGGTACAGCTTGCTGTGCAGTAGCAGAGAGAACAATCTATGACTGGGGTGGCTGGGGTCTTTGACAATTTTTAGGGCCATCCTCTGACACCGCCTGGTGTAGATGTCCTGGATGGCAGGCAGTTTGGCCCCGGTGATGTACTGGGCCGTACGCACTACCCTCTATAGTGCCTTGCGGTAGGAGGCCAAGCAGTTGCCGTACCAGGCGGTAATGCAACGCTCTTGATGCTGCAGAACCTTTTGAGGATCTGAGGACTAATGCCAAATCTTTTTAGTTTCCTGAAGGGGAATAGGCTTTGTTGTGCCCTCTTCACGGCTGTCTTGGTGTGTTTGGACCATTGTAGTTTGTTGGTGATGTGGACGTCAAGGAACTTGAAGCTCTCAACCTGCTCCACTGCAGCCCCGTCGATGAGAATGGGGGCGTGCTCGGTCCTCCTTTTCCTGTAGTCCACAATCATCTCCTTTGTCTTGATTACGTTGAGGGATAGGTTGTTATTCTGGCACCACCCGGCCAGGTCTCTGACCTCCTCCCTATAGGCTGTCTCGTCATTGTCGGTGATCAGGCCTACCACTGTTGTGTCGTCTGCAAACTTAATGATGGTGTTGGAGTCGTGCCTGGTTCATTGGTGAACAGGGAGTACAGGAGGGGACTGAGCACGAACCCCTGAGGGGCTCCTGTGTTGAGGATGATCGTGGCGGATGTTTTGCTACTTACCCTCAGGAAGTCCAGGATCCAGTTGCAGAGGGAGGTGTTTAGTCCCAGGGTCCTTAGCGATCAGCTTTTAGGGCACTATGGTGTTGAACGCTGAGCTGTAGTCAAAGAATAGCAATCTCACACAGGTGTTCTTTTTGTCCAGGTGGGAAAGGGCCGTGTGGAGTGCAATAGAGATTGCACCATCTGTGGATCTGTTTTGACGGTATGCAAATTGGAGTGGGTCTAAGGTTTCTGGGATAATGGTGTTAATGTGAGCCATTACCAGCCTTTAAAAGCACTTCTTGGCTACGGATGTGAGTGCTACTTTTTGAGATGAAAGTTAGCAATGCTAACAAGTATATGTAAAATCCCATAGTGAATGCTAGCTAAATGCTAATGAGCGCTTTATATTTACATTATATACAGTCTCTGACATAAACTATTTGCAGGACATTCCAGCTCATAAAGGGATTTTTACAAAGTCCACGTTTCAGTAAAAAAGAAAAACTATATAGTGTCCAGTTTAATTTCCATTCTCCTCAGAATAATCATTTTATCTCATCGTGATAGAGCCAATCAATGGCAACCCTCTCTCACAAGTTCTTACCAAGTGTCACGCCTTGGTCATTGTATTTTATGTTTTCGTTATATGTTTGGTCAGGCCAGGGTGTGACATGGGTTTATGTTATATTGTATGTTCGTATTGGGGTTTTTGTATTATTGGGATTTCGGCTGAGTAGGGGTGTTGCATAGGCTTGGCTGCCTGAGGCGGTTCTCAATCAGAGTCAGGTGATTCTCGTTGTCTCTGATTGGGAACCGTATTTAGGTAGCCTGGTTTCGCTTTGTATTTCGTGGGTGATTGTTCCTGTCTCTGTGTAGTTTCACCAGATAGGCTGTAATTAGATTTCACGTTCCGTTTGTTGTTTTTGTATTTGTATAGTTATTTCATGTGTCACTTTGTTCATTAAAGTCATGAGTAACCACCACGCTGCATTTCGGTCCGACTCTCTTTTGACAAACGAAGAACGACGTTACACCAAGGTCCCATTTTCTAAACATTAAGGAAATACATTTGGCAGCTCTCAAGATTTAAAAAAATCCACCCTACAATACATTGTGTGGGTACATTTGTAAGCATTCCAGCTGTTTTGACATAGCCTCTCAGCTGAATCTATGCAGTGCCATCATCCTTCTGTCCTCAGGCAGTAAGATGCAATGGGTACACGTTACTACAGCTGCTCTTTGCTGCTTTGTTCATTTGATTAGCTTAACTATAAACTTGGAGTTGCCTGTCCCATTCCTTAGTTTTTATGTGGTACTTGTGTTTCATTTTGTTATGTTGCATAACACACGGAGGGGTATTTGTATTTTTGTATTTAATAAGGATCCCCATTAGCAGTTATATACAATTACAAATATTATATTTCATTACACTTTTCACAACACATTAAGTGTGTGCCCTCAGGCCACTACTCTACTATCACATATCTACAAGGAGTACATGTGTGTAGAGTACATGTGCGTATGTTATCATGTGTATGCGTGTGTCTGTGCCTGTGTGTGTGTCTCTTCACAGTCCCCGTTGTTCCATAAGGTGTATTTTTATCTATTTTTGAATTCTAATGCTTGCGTCAGTTAGTTGATGTGGAATAGAGTTCCACGTAGTCATGGCTCTATGTAGTACTGTGGAATAGAGTTCCACGTAGTCATGGCTCTATGTAGTACTGTGGAATAGAGTTCCACGTAGTCATGGCTCTATGTAGTACTGTGGAATAGAGTTCCACGTAGTCATGGCTCTATGTAGTACTGTGGAATAGAGTTCCACGTAGTCATGGCTCTATGTAGTACTGTGGAATAGAGTTCCACGTAGTCATGGCTCTATGTAGTACTGTGGAATAGAGTTCCACGTAGTCATTTCTCTATGTAGTACTGTGGAATAGAGTTCCACGTCGTCATGGCTCTATGTAGTACTGTGGAATAGAGTTCCACGTAGTCATGGCTCTATGTAGTACTGTGGAATAGAGTTCCACGTAGTCATGGCTCTATGTAGTACAGTGGAATAGAGTTCCACATAGTCATGGCTCTATGTAGTACTGTGGAATAGAGTTCAACATAGTCATGGCTCTATGTAGTACTGTGGAATAGAGTTCCACATAGTCATGGCTCTATGTAGTACTGTGGAATAGAGTTCCACGTCGTCATGGCTCTATGTAGTACTGTGGAATAGAGTTCCACGTAGTCATGGCTCTATGTAGTACTGTGGAATAGAGTTCCACGTAGGCATGGCTCTATGTAGTACTGTGGAATAGAGTTCCACGTAGTCATGGCTCTATGTAGTACTGTGGAATAGAGTTCCACGTAGGCATGGCTCTATGTAGTACTGTGGAATAGAGTTCCACGTAGTCATGGCTCTATGTAGTACTGTGGAATAGAGTTCCACGTAGTCATGGCTCTATGTAGTACTGTGGAATAGAGTTCCATGTAGTCATGGCTCTATGTAGTACTGTGGAATAGAGTTCCACGTAGTCATGGCTCTATGTAGTACTGTGGAATAGAGTTCCACGTAGTCATGGCTCTATGTAGTACTGTGCGCCTCCCATAGTCTGTTCTGAACTTGGGGATTGTGAAGAGAACACTGGTGGCATGTTTTGTTGGGTATGAATGTGTGTCCAAGCTGTGTGTTAGTTGTTTAAACAGACAGCTCATGCATTCAGCATGTCAATACAAACAAGTAGTGATGAAGTCCATCTCTCCTCTACTTTGAGCCAGGAGAGATTTACATGTATATTATTAATAATGTTAGCACTCTGAGTGCATTGATCGTGTTGTTATCAAATTGTATTTGTCACATACACATATTTAGCAGATGTTACTGTGGGTGTAGCAAAATGCTTGTGTTCCTAGCTCCAACAGTGCAGTAATATCTAACAATTCACAACAATACACACAGATCTAAAAGTAAAACAATGGAATTAAGAAATATATAAATATTAGATCAAGCAATGTCGGAGTGGCATAGACTAAAATACAGACGAATCGAATACAGTATATACACTTATGAGTTGAAGAAGACAGGGTAGCACTTTATTATGGACAGACATCTCCCCATCTTAGCTACTGTTACATCAAGATGATGAGTGACAATCTGTCCTCTGAATCAAGTCTTACTGAAATACCCCACCCCCCCAACAAAAAAAGTCTTACTGAAAATAGCCTTACTGACAAGAATCTAAATGGAATAAGTCTTACTGAAAATAGCCTTACTGACAAGAATCTAAATGGAATAAGTCTTACTGAAAATAGCCTTACTGACAAGAATCTAAATGGAATAAGTCTTACTGAAAATAGTCTTACTTACTGAAATTAGTATCATTTAAAGTCTTACTGAAATGAGACTTACTTAAAATAGTCTTACTGAAATTAGTATTATTGAAATAATTCTTACTGAAATTAGTATTATTGAAATAATTCTTACTGAAATTACTTACTGAAATTAGTCTTACTTACTGAAATTAGTCTTACTTACTGAAATTAGTCTTACTTACCGAAATTAGTCTTACTTACTGAAATTAGTCTTACATAAAATAGTCTTACTGAAATAAGTCTTACTGAAATTAGTCTTACTGAAATAAGTCTCTGAAGTTAGACTTATAATAGGTGAGTTGATCCTTGACATTGCAATAATCAAGATATTAGCCATGATGACCATTGGTTTGCTATGTGATAGAAAATCTATTGAGTAGTCCACTACAGTCACTGAGGTCAGTATGAAATGCTCTGTTTTTGTTTTTGAGGTAAAGTGGGCCATCTAAAATATTTATTCACTTTTCTTGCTCCACTAGTTTATGGTTCACTGCATCTGAACTGAGCTTGACAACTGCAGCATCACCTACTGGTATAATGATACTCCAGGATAGTATTTGATTTATATAATATTCTGGTCCAAATAATAAGATAGAGTTTTGTAAATGTAAAGACTATACCAAACAAATAGCTAGTAAAATGTCATGAATCGTGACAATGATGATTTGTGTCTTAGCTGGTAAATCAAGCCTCAATTACACAATTGCATACTCAATTAACTACCCTGGCCACTACACCCCCCCCCTCACTGTAAACAACAGTGAGTCAAATGTCAGTAGTGACATTTCTTCTTGAAATAGTGCTGTAGTGGACTAACAAGTTTCCCTTTTACCTATGTGACTAAACAACAGTAACGTATTAACATGTAGTTACATAGTAACTGCTCTGGAATGTTTCTTCAGTGTGTGTGTAAGCGAACAACCACAAATAAAGGTATTTCAGATGGAGCTGATAACGGTACAAGGGATCCCAAACCCCCTCCCACCTGTATCACACACAGCCCCCTGAGGAACGAGAGACTTCTCATGAAACACTACATCTTCTAACATAAATATTAGAGCTGATTGAACAGATTGCAGTCCACCACCTGTATATTCTCAGAGTGGGCTGGCGAACTGTGTGTCACTGAGCCGAGTGGAGGCGGACTAGTGACTTACAACAGGATACGTCCTCCAAATAAACCCACTGCCCCTGTAGTCCATTTGTTGCTAAACATTACTGACTCAGTGGATTAAGGGGAAACATGACGCGTTGACCAATATGTTCATTCAATATCTAGAGCTTTCTGTCGTCTGTATTTGTTGCCGTTGATTAGTCAACAGATATAGGTTTTGTTTGAATAAATAAACATACCGGTAGATAACACTGATATTTTAAGGGGCCTTCCGAGTGGCGCAGCAGTCTAAGGCACTGCGTCACTACAGGCCCGGGTTCAATCCCAGGATGTGTCGCAGCTGGCCACAACTGGGAGACCACTGAGGCCCAGCACCATCCAGATTAGGGGAGCTTTTTAAATTGATTTTATCTTTATTTAACTAAGCAAGTCAGTTAAGAACAAATTATTTTCAATAACAGCCTAGGAACAGTGGGCTAACTACCTTGTTCAGGGGCAGAGCGACAGATTTTTACTTTGTCAGCTCAGGGATTCAATCTTGCAACCTTTTGGCTACTAGTCCAACGCTCTAACCACTAGGCTGCCATGCCGCCCCTAGTGTTTGGCCGGCCAGGTTGTCCTTGTCCCATCTCGCTCTAGCAACTCCTGTGGCAGGTTTGTGTTTCGGAGGTCATATGGCTCTCGACCTTAGCCTCTCCTGAGTCCATATGGGAGTTGCAGCGATGGGACAAGACTGTAACTATCAATTGGATATCACGAAATTGGGGAGAAAAAGGGGTAAAATAAAGAACAGATACTTTTTAAATCTGACATTTCATTACAAACATGAACAAATGGGTCTCAGAACAGACTATAGCGATTACTACTAGCAATTGCGACAAAGGGCACGTGTACAAATACTTTTTTTCCCAAACAATATTATCACTGTTTCCTTGGGGAATTCTTTACAGGGGTGTGGTATTGTACATCATACAACTATTTGTGGATTTGCCTGAAAACATGACTCCATTATCCGTCGTGACAGGTTTAAAGAAGGCCATTAGATAGGCGGCCCCAGTTTGTGGGTGAGACGAAAGATTAGAGATATTCAGAGGCTACAGTATATCTCTTTCCAAAGTTTTCTTTGGATTTTGAATAGTTCTTCACAATATAATCTTCGCTTAAATGTCACACTCTCATCCTTAAATGACACACACTTCACAATGACTAGTTTTCATAGTTTAGTGACATCATATGACTTTTATTTACTTTCTTGAAATGGAAGCGGTATTGTTCATCGGTTAATGTAGTTTGAGAAATCCAAACATGAGGTCTATCTCCTGCGATCAACATATTTAACCCTGTCCACAGTCTGTACCAGATCTGTAAGTAAACTGTAAAGCAACAAAAGGCATCCTGCCGTCTTGGACTGTGGACTGGCAGAATTTGTGAACGTTCCAAATATTTCCAGTTTGAATCATTTATAAGCCTAGATTTTAGACAGGGCCTTAAAAAATGAGGCCATTGGTAGAATATGCAATATCCACGGACAGTATATTACAATATTTTAATATCTTCCAACTATAAATCTCTCAGAGGATGGTAAAACATTTTGGATGTGTATTTTGGGTCAAGGTGTTCAGAGACCACGCTGGGTCAGGGATGAGGAGGAGAGAAGGATAGAGAGAGGAGGAGAAGAGTAGAGAAGGAGGAGAAGCGGAGAGGAGGAGAAGAGGAGAGAAGGATAAATCACTCCCTGTCCAATCCATTTGCCAAAATAGTTCAGCGCACCACTATTAATTATTGAGTAATCAAATGCAACCATCAGATCAGTTCACTTAAACCACTGACCCTCGCCTTCTCTGTAACACAGCTGGAGCGTTAAGTAATTTAGGATGCCTCCAAAATGGCACCCATATCCCCTACATTATAAAGTGCACTACTTTTGATCGGGGCTCTGGTCAAAAGTAGTGCACTATATAGAGAATAGGGTACCATTTTGGAGTCTCTCTCAAAATCAGACTGCCTCCAGATGGAGTCCTCAGCACACAGCACCCTCTACTGTGAGACAGACACCACCAGGGGATGAAGCTATTTCTATGGGAATGAATCTGTTTGTAATAGTAACCGAACTACACCATGTTATCAGTCAAGCACCATTTTAAAAAGTTACTCATATGTGTTCAAATCTGTTCCTATTATAGCAGCTAGCACTTACTTTAATAATAGTGTATGGTAATGAAGTTATACACTGTGTACAAAACATTAAGAACACCTGCTCTTTCCATGATGGGCAAATGGCGTCCGGCCTGTGGACCCAATCCCTGAGAGATTTATTTTCAAAATATGAGGTTTAACATGTTTTATGCTGTCTTCATATAAGATTATATCCCTAACCACTAAGGCCCCAATGGGGACCAATATTACCTATCCCTAAACTCTTAGAAATAAGGGTTCCCTGGGGTACAAAAATATCAAAATACACATAGTATATCTTCAGAGTTACACATAAGGATCTCACCAGTTACAGTATGTGCAGATAAAGAGTATAATGGTAAATGTTTGTACCCCCAAAACACATCACACTAACTCTCAAAAAAACGGGTACAAACACACAATGTGAAGGTAGATTTCTGTTTCCCAGGGTACAAACATATTTAGTATACCTTCAATATCCTTAATACCTACCATAAGGTACAATTAGGATTTTTTTGCCACCGAAAAGGAACTAATGGCTTTGCCACTGGGGTGGTACCCTAAAAAAGGCACATTTGTACCATAATTATTATCATCATCATCATCATATTTCCCAGCATGCTCTACTCCAGTTTGATTTTTGTTAAAACATTTTAGTTCTTTCCATGTACATTGATTGATTCATCTCATGCTACACAATGTTATCTATAGATTAAATAGATTTTTTAACTAATCCAATCAGTTATTTCGGTTTTTTTGCACCCATTGCTGAAATGGTTGTTCCAGCTTAAATGGTTAAGATAGGCTTATCATAATGTTCCAAATCATGACAGTTATTATAAATGCAGGTTGCATGTGAATAAAAATGACATCTGTTGGATATCCTAACTCTGGCTGAATTCTAATTGGAATTACAAATCACTTTGTAAACCAGCATAATGTGACTTGCAAAAGTCTGGTTACTTTCTCAGATTTCCCAGGTTTTAAAAAATCTGAGTTGAAATATCCCTGGATCAAGGAGGGAATAAGTAGGAACACATTCAACCAGGATTTTTGAAGTTCTGGGAATTGTTGGGAAACTACTGAATATTTGCAAGCCTACTTGCAGACCTGATGTGGCCTCTAAACCATGAGTTTCAGGCCACTGTATTAGGGTAAAACTAGGCTTCAAATGAGGTCTTATGAGATATGTAATGAATTGTCATAAAGAGCTTAATTTGAATGATAATATACACCTAGGAACTCAATTGACGAAGGCCCCAGGAGAACAATCATCTGTCACTAATAAATAGTTGTTAACTCTACAATTCACTTGAAAAAGGCATTTATTTTGGAGGCATGGCTTAGTGGAAGCATGGCTTTGAGATAGTTATTTTTGACCACCCATGAGTGGAAGTGGTCTATGGTAAAGGTACATTTTTGCCACTTACACAAAACAGATGGATTTGATGGTACTATATAAAGGTAAAAATCATGCTTTTGTACCTTTGGAGAACTGTTCTAAGGTGTTAACTTCCGTCTCTCACAGTTGAAGTGTACCTATGATACAAATTACAGACCTCTACATGCTTTGTAAGTAGGAAAACCAGCAGTGTATCAAATACTTGTTCTCCCCACTGTATGTACCTATAACTATATGTACCTATAACTAAAAGTATAAAGGAGGACCTTACAGCACGGTTGTTTTTTGTAGTTTCATTTTCATTGTTAGACATAAAAGACTGTAAAAACACAAGGAAATCAGATCCAAGTGATTTACAATGTTTTAATCTGTTCCCAAGCAAAATAGAGAGACATGTGATCGTATACAAACATAAGCATGGTTTGAAATGATTATGTTTTAGTCAAATATTATATATGTTTGGGCTTCTTGTGGTCATTTTGCAGTCTACAAATGATTTGTAATTATGTTCCGGCCCCCCGACCATTCGCCCAAGAACAAATCCGCATGCGGCTGAATCTAGTTGATGATGCCTGACTTACAGGGCGCCACCTCAGTGACAAGCGGTTGTACCCTTTTAGGAACACATTTAAACCTTTATTTCTGAGAGTGGAGCCACTAATGCCCTAGTGTGGACTAATATTATGAAGAGCTCCTGGTCACTGGTCTCAACGATCAAATGCTTCATCCAATACAGTCAGTTCGTCATGGTTTTATTTAGTCAATCTACTTCCAAGAAAAGACTAATGGGTTCAATTCTCAGGCCGACTCTCTTCTCTGTATACATCAATGATGTCGCTCTTGCTGCTGGTGATTCTCTGATCCACCTCTACGCAGATGATACCACTCTGTATACCACTGGCCCTTCTTTGGACACTGTTAACTAACCTCCAGACGAGCTTCAATGCCATGCAACTCTCCTTCCGTGGCCTCCAACTGCTCTTAAATGCAAGTAAAACTAAATGCATGCTCTTCAACCGATCGCTGCCTGCACCTGCCTGACTGTCCAGCATCACTACTCTGGACGGTTCTGACATAGAATATGTTGGCAACTACAAATATCTAGGTGTCTGGTTAGACTGTAAACTCTCCTTCCAGACTCACATTAAGCATCTGTAATCCAAAATTAAATCTAGAATCGGCTTCCTATTTCGCAACAAAGTATCCTTCACTCATGTTGCCAAACATACCCTCGTAAAACTGACCATCCTACTGATCCTCGATTTCAGCGATCTCATTTACAAAATAGCCTCCAAAACTCTACTCGACAAACTGGATGCAGTCTGTCACAGTGCCATTCGCTCTCATTGGCTGGCCCTCGCTTCATACTTGTTGCCAAACCCACTGGCTCCAGGTAATCTACAAGTCTCTGCTAGGTAAAGCCCCGCCTTATCTCAGCTCACTGGTCACCATAGCAGGACCCACCCGTAGCACACGCTCCAACAGGTACACTTCACTGGTCACCCCAAAAGCCAATTACTACTTTGGCCGCCTTTCCTTCCAGTTCTCTGCTGCCGATGACTGGAACGAACTGCAAAAATCACTGAAGCTGGAGACTCATATCTCCCTCAATAACTTTAAGCACCAGCTGTCAGAGCAGCTCACAGATTACTGCACCTGTACATAGCCCATCTGTAAATAGCCCATCCAACTACCTTATCCGCATACTGTATTTATTTATTTATTTATCTTGCTCCTTTGCACCCCAGTATTTCTACTTGCACATTCAGCTTGCTGCACATCTATCACTCCAGTGTTTAATTGCTATATTGTAATTACTTTGCCACCATGTCCTATTTATTGCCTTACCTCCCTTATCTTACCTCATCTGCACACACTGCATATAAACTTTTCTACTGTATTATTGACTGTATGTTTGTTTATTCCATGAGTAACTCTGTGTTGTTGTATGTGGTTAACTGCTTTGCTTTATCTTGGCCAGGTCACAGTTGTAAATGAGAACTTGTTCTCAACTAGCCTACCTGGTTAAATAAAGGTGAAAAAAATGGCTGAATGGAGGCACGGCTAAGTGGCGGCGTGGCTTTCAGATAGTTATTTTTGGCCACCCATGAGTGGGTCTGTTGTACCAGTAGAGGAACATTGTATATGGTAGAGGTACATTTTTGTCACTTACACGAAACAAATGGTGGTTAGTCAATCTACTTCCAAGAAAAGGCTAATGGCTGAATGATCACACCCACTGGGGGAAAACACTATACTGCTATGCAATATTGCATCAAACATTATGATGCAAACACATTGACATAATCAAGTGTTTTAGTGGGGTGAGGAGTACTTTCCCTCCCATAGAAGTACTTCATGTGCTTTAAGTCACAGTGTCATTTTGCCTAGTTTTAGTTTTCCTCGAGATTGAAGGCTACTCCGGAGAGGTAAGCTCCTCCAGTCCAGTGGTTCACCCATAGACTATTAGTCAGTGGTGTGCGAGTCAGCAACGTATACAAACAGCTGCAGGAGCTTTGATTTAATGAGCACTGTGTGTACAAAACCCCCACAACTGCTTCTTCGCCGAGGACTGGAGTGTTGCCTCTCTCCTACGCAGCGCAACCTTTCGACAGCTGCTCTACACAGGACGGGAAACTTTTGTTGATAAAAGCCCTTTTTTTTCCACTTCAGGGGTAGACATGCCAATTTAACCCCTTTCAGACTGAATTCAGAGCTGCGGAGAAGTCATCCATTAGAGGGTTTTCTGTAGCTTATCATGGCAGCAGGGCTGCACCCACCGCCCCCAACTCTTAGCTACATCTACCACACACACTGACTAAAGGGGCCAGCCGGGGCCAGCCGGGGCCAGCCCATTGAAGTGATGGAACATTTCCAGAGAACACAGGAACATCTGAGGGTCTCCAGAAGCAATAGGTTTAAACAAGTCACTCAACTGCTGTAAATAGGGTACATGTGCGGAAAAAGACACCCAGATAAAGCAAGCTGTTCGTTAAATACAGAGGTTGCTGTTTTTCTTTGCACTTTTAGCAACAACAAAAAACGTTCAATAGAAAGCATACCCTTTGACTTATAACACATTTTGTTGTGTTATAGACTGAATTCAAAATTGATTAAATTGATTTTACACTCTCACTCATCGATACATAATACTCCATAACGTCAAAGTGAAAACATGTTTTTAGACATTTTTGCTAATTATTAAAAAATGAAATACAGTAAGTATTCAAAACCTTGAGTCAATACTTTGTAGAAGCACCTTTGGCAGCGGTTACAGCTGTGAGTCTCTCTGGGTAAATCTCTAAGAACATTCCACACCTGGATTGTGCAACATTTGCCTATTATTATTTGTAAGTTGGTTGTTGATCACTGCTAGATAACCATTTTCAGGTCTTGCCATAGATTATAGTATATTTAAGAATATATATAAGTATATTTCATTTAAAACTGTAACTCAGCCACTCAGGAACATTCACTGTCTTCTTGGTAAGCAACTCCAGTGTAGATTTGGCATTGTGTTTTAGGTTGTTGTCCTGCTGAAAGATGAATTCATCTCCCAGTGTCTGGTGGAAAGCAGACTGAACCAGGTTTTCCTCAAGGACTTTGCCTGTGCTTAGCTTCTGTTTTTTTTATCCTGAAAAACTCCCCAGTCCTTAACGAATAGAAGCATACCCATAACATGATGCAGCCACTACTATGCTTGAAAATATGGAGAGTGGTACTCAGTAATGTGTTGTATTGGATTTGCCCCAAACATAACACTTTGTATTAAGGACAAAAAGTGAATTGCTTTCCCACATTTTTTTGCAGTATTGCTTTAGTGCCTTGTTGCAAACAGGATGCATGTTTTGGAATATTTTTATTCCGGACCTTACAGATACTTGTCTATATGGGGTACAGCGATGAGGTAGTCATAAAATAATCATGTTAAACATTATTATTGTAACTTATTATGTGACTTGTAAAGCAAATGTTTAGTCCTGAACTTATTTATAATTGCCATAACAAAGGGGTTGAATACTTTTTCACTCAAGACATTTCAGCTTTTAATTCTTATTATTTTACCCATTTTCTCCACAGTTGGTAGTTACAGTCTTGTCCTATCGCTGCAACTCCCGTACGGACTCGGGAGAGGCGAAGGTCGAGAGGCCTAGCTTTTCTCAACAACATTTGGAAAACGTCAAGTGGTGTGAAAACATTCTGAAGGCAATATTTCTACAGTGGTGCTGTGTTTGAAGGCAACTTAGCCCAAACTCTAAATCCTTGACACTATATATCTATCATTGGTGACACCAGCTAACATTATACAATAATGTAATGTTATGCTTCAATGGGAGAACTCAATGATAAACAACTTGGAAGGAAATGGGGGAGCAGCTTTATGACACTGTTCTGGTGCTCAGCAGTATGTGGGAATCACTAATGTTATCAGGTAGGTTGGCTTACCTGGCTGTGGGCAAAATGGAGGCAAGATGGTGCCTCTGATGATTACCTAGGCTACAACATTGGTATTATCCTATGAGACTCAGTGTGGAAAACCAATGTCCTTTCTTTACAAATCAAAGAAAGTTGTGTACATAGGATGACAGTGAAATTCAAATTATTACTAAGGGAAAGCTTAATGTTTTACCAAGAGGTTTCCTACATTTGACATGTTAGTGGTTTAGAAAACACTCTTATCCAGAGCGACTTACAGTTATGAGTACATACATCATGATTACGTAAAAATATTTACCATCTTGCTTTTATGTTAGGTGTCCATTTTGGTTACAGAAGGTTTATTCATTGACTCTACTGTAGCCCCGTAAACATAAGGCAGACTAAACATTAAGTGACAAATTGTGTAGGAAAAATACAAGTTTAAAAAACGAAACATAAAAATCATATTCAAATGACATTTAATATTCATATACAAAACTAAATCATATTCAAACAACATTTAATACAAACTAAATCATATTGAAATAAAATTGAATATTCATATTCAAACTAAAATGCAAATTCGTATTCAAACTAAATCATATTGAAACTAAATTGAATATTCATATTCAAACTCAAT
Source organism: Oncorhynchus gorbuscha (assembly GCF_021184085.1). NCBI lineage: Eukaryota > Metazoa > Chordata > Actinopteri > Salmoniformes > Salmonidae > Oncorhynchus > Oncorhynchus gorbuscha. Next base: position 76,466,081 of record NC_060183.1, on the reverse strand, counting down.
CATATTGAAACAGTAAGTATTCAAAACCTTGAGTCAATACTTTGTAGAAGCACCTTTGGCAGCGGTTACAGCTGTGAGTCTCTCTGGGTAAATCTCTAAGAACATTCCACACCTGGATTGTGCAACATTTGCCTATTATTATTTGTAAGTTGGTTGTTGATCACTGCTAGATAACCATTTTCTGTCATGTTTTGTCTTATTGTCTTGTCATTTTGCTTTTCCCTCTGTTCGTTCCCCTTTTTCTCTCTCCCTTCCTCTCTCTCTTCTCTCTATCGTTCCGTTCCTGCTCCCAGCTGTTCCTATTCCCCTAATCAATCATTTAGTCTTCCCACACCTGTTCCCTATCTTTTTCCCTGATTAGAGTCCCTATTTCTCCCCTTGTTTTCCGTTTCTGCCCTGTCGGATCCTTGTCTATTGTTCACCGTGCTGTGTCTGTGTATCGCCCTGTCGTGTCGTGTTTCCCTCAAATGCTGCGTGGTGAGCAGGTGTCTGAGTCTGCTACGTTCAAGTGCCTTCCCGAGGCAACCTGCAGTTCATGATCGAGTCTCCAGTCTGTTCTCGTCATTACGAGTGAATTATGCTTTATGATTGTAGATTTACTTTACTGGATTAAAGACTCTGTTTTCGCCAAGTCGCTTTTGGGTCCTCATTCATCTGCATAACAGAAGGATCCGACCAAAGAATGGACCCAGCGACTACAGACGCTCGTAACACTGCCGTCGAGATCCAAGGAGCCATGCTCGGCAGACACGAGCAGGAATTGTCTGCTGCTCGCCATGCCGTGGAGAACCTGGCCGCTCAGGTTTCCGACCTCTCTGGACAGTTCCAGAGTCTTCGTCTCGTGCCACCTGTTACTTCCTGGCCTGCCGAGCCTCCGGAACCTAGGGTTAATAACCCACCTTGCTACTCCGGGCAGCCCACGGAGTGCCGCTCCTTTCTCACCCAGTGTGATATTGTGTTCTCTCTCCAACCCAACACATACTCTAGAGAGAGAGCTCGGGTTGCTTACGTCATTTCACTCCTTACTGGCCGGGCTCGAGAGTGGGGCACAGCTATCTGGGAGGCAAGGGCTGATTGTTCAAACAATTACCAGAACTTTAAAGAGGAGATGATTCGGGTTTTTGACCGTTCAGTTTTTGGTAGGGAGGCTTCTAGGGCCCTGGCTTCCCTATGCCAAGGTGATCGATCCATAACGGATTACTCTATAGAGTTTCGCACTCTTGCTGCCTCTAGTGACTGGAACGAGCCGGCGCTGCTCGCTCGTTTTCTGGAGGGACTCCACGCAGTGGTCAAAGATGAGATTCTCTCTCGGGAGGTTCCTTCCAGTGTGGACTCTTTGATTGCTCTCGCCATCCGCATAGAACGACGGGTAGATCTTCGTCACCAAGCTCGTGGAAGAGAGCTCGCGTCAACGGTGTTTCCCTGCTCCTCATCGCAACCATCTCCCTCCTCTGGCTCAGAGACTGAGCCCATGCAGCTGGGAGGTATTCGCATCTCGACTAAGGAGAGGGAACGGAGGATCACCAACCGCCTGTGCCTCTATTGCGGATTTGATGGACATTTTGTCAATTCATGTCCAGTAAAAGGCCAGAGCTCATCAGTAAGCGGAGGGCTACTGGTGAGCGCTACTACTCAGGTCTCTCCATCTAGATCCTGTACTACTATGTCGGGCCATCTACGCTGGACCGGTTCGGGTGCTACATGCAGTGCCTTGATAGACTCTGGGGCTGAGGGTTGTTTCATGGACGAAGCATGGGCTCGGAAACATGACATTCCTTTCAGACAGTTAGACAAGCCTACGCCCATGTTCGCCTTAGATGGTAGTCATCTTCCCAGTATCAGATTTGAGACACTACCTTTAACCCTCACAGTATCTGGTAACCACAGTGAGACTATTTCTTTTTGATTTTTCGTTCACCTTTTACACCTGTTGTTTTGGGTCATCCCTGGCTAGTATGTCATAATCCTTCTATTAATTGGTCTAGTAATTCTATCCTATCCTGGAACGTTTCTTGTCATGTGAAGTGTTTAATGTCTGCCATCCCTCCCATTTCTTCTGTCTCCACTTCTCAGGAGGAACCTGGCGATTTGACAGGAGTGCCGGAGGAATATCATGATCTGCGCACGGTCTTCAGTCGGTCCCGAGCCAACTCCCTTCCTCCTCACCGGTCGTATGATTGTAGTATTGATCTCCTTCCGGGGACCACTCCTCCTCGGGGTAGACTATACTCTCTGTCGGCTCCCGAACGTAAGGCTCTCGAGGATTATTTATCTGTGTCTCTTGACGCCGGTACCATAGTGCCTTCTTCCTCTCCGGCCGGGGCGGTGTTCTTTTTTGTTAAGAAAAAGGACGGTACTCTGCGCCCCTGCGTGGATTATCGAGGGCTGAATGACATAACGGTTAAGAATCGTTATCCGCTTCCCCTTATGTCATCAGCCTTCGAGATTCTGCAGGGAGCCAGGTGCTTTACTAAGTTGGACCTTCGTAACGCTTACCATCTCATGCGCATCAGAGAGGGGGACGAGTGGAAAACGGCGTTTAACACTCCGTTAGGGCATTTTGAGTACCGGGTTCTGCCGTTTGGTCTCGCCAATGCGCCAGCTGTTTTTCAGGCATTAGTTAATGATGTTCTGAGAGACATGCTGAACATCTTTGTTTTTGTCTATCTTGACGATATCCTGATTTTTTCACCGTCACTCGAGATTCATGTTCAGCACGTTCGACGTGTTCTACAGCGCCTTTTAGAGAATTGTCTCTACGTGAAGGCTGAGAAGTGCTCTTTTCATGTCTCCTCCGTTACTTTTCTCGGTTCCGTTATTTCCGCTGAAGGCATTCAGATGGATTCCGCTAAGGTCCAAGCTGTCAGTGATTGGCCCAAGTTGTTCCAAGGTCACGTGTCGAGTTGCAGCGCTTTCTAGGTTTCGCTAATTTCTATCGGCGTTTCATTCTGTAATTTCGGTCAAGTTGCTGCCCCTCTCACAGCTCTTACTTCTGTCAAGACGTGTTTTAAGTGGTCCGGTTCCGCCCAGGGAGCTTTTGATCTTCTAAAAGAACGTTTTGAACACGCAGCCACGAAACGGCGTCCGCTCCTATCCTCAAGAGTGTTGACCAGCTAACTTGGCTGAGCCCACTGACGTCACTAGACAATTCATTGTCGAGGTTGACGCTCTTACTTCTGTCACGTGAGGTAGGCGCTTTTGGGAGCCATTCTATCCCAGCGCTTCCAGTCTGACGATAAGGTTCATCCTTGCGCTTATTTTTCTCATCGCCTGTCGCCATCTGAACGCAACTATGATGTGGGTAACCGCGAACTGCTCGCCATCCGCTTAGCCCTAGGCGAATGGCGACAGTGGTTGGAGGGGGCGACCGTTCCTTTTGTCGTTTGGACAGACCATAAGAACCTTGAGTACATCCGTTCTGCCAAACGACTTAATGCCCGTCAAGCTCGTTGGGCGTTGTTTTTCGCTCGTTTCGAGTTTGTGATTTCTTACCGTCCGGGTAGCAAGAACACCAAGCCTGATGCCTTATCCCGTCTGTTTAGTTCTTCTGTGGCTTCTACTGATCCCGAGGGGATTCTTCCTTATGGGCGTGTTGTCGGGTTGACAGTCTGGGGAATTGAAAGACAGGTTAAGCAAGCACTCACGCACACTGCGTCGCCGCGCGCTTGTCCTAGTAACCTCCTTTTCGTTCCTGTTTCCACTCGTCTGGCTGTTCTTCAGTGGGCTCACTCTGCCAAGTTAGCTGGTCATCCCGGTGTTCGAGGCACTCTTGCGTCTATTCGCCAGCGCTTTTGGTGGCCGACTCAGGAGCGTGACACGCGCCGTTTCGTGGCTGCTTGTTCGGACTGCGCGCAGACTAAGTCAGGTAACTCTCCTCCTGCCGGTCGTCTCAGACCGCTCCCCATTCCTTCTCGACCATGGTCTCACATCGCCCTAGTTTCATTACCGGTCTGCCTTTGTCTGCGGGGAAGACTGTGATTCTTACGGTTGTCGATAGGTTCTCTAAGGCGGCACATTTCATTCCCCTCGCTAAACTTCCTTCCGCTAAGGAGACGGCACAAATCATCATCGAGAATGTGTTCAGAATTCATGGCCTCCCGTTAGACGCCGTTTCAGACAGAGGCCCGCAATTCACGTCACAGTTTTGGAGGGAGTTCTGTCGTTTGATTGGTGCGTCCGTCAGTCTCTCTTCCGGGTTTCATCCCCAGTCTAACGGTCAAGCAGAGAGGGCCAATCAGACGATTGGTCGCATACTACGCAGCCTTTCTTTCAGAAACCCTGCGTCTTGGGCAGAACAGCTCCCCTGGGCAGAATACGCTCACAACTCGCTTCCTTCGTCTGCTACCGGGTTATCTCCGTTTCAGAGTAGTCTGGGTTACCAGCCTCCTCTGTTCTCATCCCAGCTTGCCGAGTCCAGCGTTCCCTCCGCTCAAGCGTTTGTCCAACGTTGTGAGCGCACCTGGAGGAGGGTGAGGTCTGCACTTTGCCGTTACAGGGCACAGACTGTGAGAGCCGCCAATAAACGTAGGATTAAGAGTCCAAGGTATTGTTGCGGCCAGAGAGTGTGGCTTTCCACTCGCAACCTTCCTCTTACGACAGCTTCTCGTAAGTTGACTCCGCGGTTCATTGGTCCGTTCCGTGTCTCCCAGGTCGTCAATCCTGTCGCTGTGCGACTGCTTCTTCCGCGACATCTTCGTCGCGTCCATCCTGTCTTCCATGTCTCCTGTGTCAAGCCCTTTCTTCGCACCCCCGTTCGTCTTCCCTCCCCCTCCCGTCCTTGTCGAGAGCGCACCTATTTACAAGGTACGTAGGATCATGGACATGCGTTCTCGGGGACGGGGTCACCAATACTTAGTGGATTGGGAGGGTTACGGTCCTGAGGAGAGGAGTTGGGTTCCGTCTCGGGACGTGCTGGACCATTCACTTATTGATGATTTCCTCCGTTGCCGCCAGGATTCCTCCTCGAGTGCGCCAGGAGGCGCTCGGTGAGTGGGGGGGTACTGTCATGTTTTGTCTTATTGTCTTGTCATTTTGCTTTTCCCTCTGTTCGTTCCCCTTTTTCTCTCTCCCTTCCTCTCTCTCTTCTCTCTATCGTTCCGTTCCTGCTCCCAGCTGTTCCTATTCCCCTAATCAATCATTTAGTCTTCCCACACCTGTTCCCTATCTTTTTGCCTGATTAGAGTCCCTATTTCTCCCCTTGTTTTCCGTTTCTGCCCTGTCGGATCCTTGTCTATTGTTCACCGTGCTGTGTCTGTGTATCGCCCTGTCGTGTCGTGTTTCCCTCAGATGCTGCGTGGTGAGCAGGTGTCTGAGTCTGCTACGTTCAAGTGCCTTCCCGAGGCAACCTGCAGTTCATGATCGAGTCTCCAGTCTGTTCTCGTCATTACGAGTGAATTATGCTTTATGATTGTAGATTTACTTTACTGGATTAAAGACTCTGTTTTCGCCAAGTCGCTTTTGGGTCCTCATTCATCTGCATAACATTTTCAGGTCTTGCCATAGATTATAGTATATTTAAGAATATATATAAGTATATTTCATTTAAAACTGTAACTCAGCCACTCAGGAACATTCACTGTCTTCTTGGTAAGCAACTCCAGTGTAGATTTGGCATTGTGTTTTAGGTTGTTGTCCTGCTGAAAGATGAATTCATCTCCCAGTGTCTGGTGGAAAGCAGACTGAACCAGGTTTTCCTCAAGGACTTTGCCTGTGCTTAGCTTCTGTTTTTTTTTATCCTGAAAAACTCCCCAGTCCTTAACGAATAGAAGCATACCCATAACATGATGCAGCCACTACTATGCTTGAAAATATGGAGAGTGGTACTCAGTAATGTGTTGTATTGGATTTGCCCCAAACATAACACTTTGTATTAAGGACAAAAAGTGAATTGCTTTCCCACATTTTTTTGCAGTATTGCTTTAGTGCCTTGTTGCAAACAGGATGCATGTTTTGGAATATTTTTATTCCGGACCTTACAGATACTTGTCTATATGGGGTACAGCGATGAGGTAGTCATAAAATAATCATGTTAAACATTATTATTGTAACTTATTATGTGACTTGTAAAGCAAATGTTTAGTCCTGAACTTATTTATAATTGCCATAACAAAGGGGTTGAATACTTTTTCACTCAAGACATTTCAGCTTTTAATTCTTATTATTTTACCCATTTTCTCCACAGTTGGTAGTTACAGTCTTGTCCTATCGCTGCAACTCCCGTACGGACTCGGGAGAGGCGAAGGTCGAGAGGCCTAGCTTTTCTCAACAACATTTGGAAAACGTCAAGTGGTGTGAAAACATTCTGAAGGCAATATTTCTACAGTGGTGCTGTGTTTGAAGGCAACTTAGCCCAAACTCTAAATCCTTGACACTATATATCTATCATTGGTGACATCAGCTAACATTATACAATAATGTAATGTTATGTTTCAATGGGAGAACTCAATGATAAACAACTTGGAAGGAAATGGGGGAGCAGCTTTATGACACTGTTCTGGTGCTCAGCAGTATGTGGGAATCACTAATGTTATCAGGTAGGTTGGCTTACCTGGCTGTGGGCAAAATGGAGGCAAGATGGTGCCTCTGATGATTACCTAGGCTACAACATTGGTATTATCCTATGAGACTCAGTGTGGAAAACCAATGTCCTTTCTTTACAAATCAAAGAAAGTTGTGTACATAGGATGACAGTGAAATTCAAATTATTACTAAGGGAAAGCTTAATATTTTACCAAGAGGTTTCCTACATTTGACATGTTAGTGGTTTAGAAAACACTCTTATCCAGAGCGACTTACAGTTATGAGTAGATACATCATGATTACGTAAAAATATTTACCATCTTGCTTTTATGTTAGGTGTCCATTTTGGTTACAGAAGGTTTATTCATTGACTCTACTGTAGCCCCGTAAACATAAGGCAGACTAAACATTAAGTGACAAATTGTGTAGGAAAAATACAAGTTTAAAAAATGAAACATAAAAATCATATTCAAATGACATTTAATATTCATATACAAAACTAAATCATATTCAAACAACATTTAATATTCATATACAAACTAAATCATATTGAAATAAAATTGAATATTCATATTCAAACTAAAATGCAAATTCGTATTCAAACTAAATCATATTGAAACTAAATTGAATATTCATATTCAAACTCAATCATATTGAAACAAACTCTCATATTCATATTCAAATTCAATTCAATATTCATATTCAAACAAAATCATATTCAAACAAAATGTAATATTCACATTCAAACAAAATCATATTCAAGCCACTTAAGACCATATAAAGAAACAAAACTGTCCCAAAAATAAGTCATGAGTGGTTTAAAAATGGGTCCACACTGAGTTCCACCAACTCCTCTTGCTTTACCACCAGGAAGTGGCTTATCTAGGTGTGCATGCCTGTTGGAAACAGAACAGGCAGAATATGGATATCATGACATCACTCTGTTTGCTCTGGGCAGAGCTGGCTTGTTGGATATTTCCTGTTCTTGTCAACTGTTGGGACCGTCCCAAATGTCCTTATTCCCTATTCAGTGCACTTTTTTTTACCAGAGCCCTATAGGTAGTGCACTGTAAAGTGAATAGGGTGCCATTTGGGATGTAGGTTTGGTGATTGTGACTATATTGTTCCATGGAGAGTCTATGGTGGGTATTGAACCACCCTGGTTGTGGGTAAAAATAACCTTTAGGAATCTAAATGTAGAATGGACCAGAATAAACATGAATATATACTAGATCATTGGGATGGGCCCTAGATCATGTCTGCAAGAAAATGACCTTCAAATCATGACTTCAGGGTGAACTAATGGCAAATCAGTGATTTACAAGTACATTTTTTTGTATATATTATTTTCTAAATTACGCACCCACACACTCTGCTCTATTGTACTGTACTGTACTGTACTCTACTGTACTGTGCTCTATTGTACTGTACTCTACTGTATGGTAATCTATTGTACTGTGCTGTACTGTACTGTACTCTATTGTACTGTACTGTACTCTACTGTACTGTGCTCTATTGTACTGTATTCTACTGTACGGTACTCTATTATACTGTGCTGTACTGTACTCTATTGTACTGTGCTGTACTGTACTCTACTGTACTCTATTGTACTGTACTCTACTGTACCATGTTCTATTGTGCTGTACTGTACTCTATTGTACTGTACTGTACTCTGCTGTACCGTGTTCCATTGTACTGCACTCTATTGTACTGTACTGTACTATACTGTACTGTACTCTATTGTACTGTACTGTACTGTACTGTACTGTACTGTACTGTGCTCTATTGTACTGTACTCTATTGTACTGTACTCTACTGTACTGTAATGTGTTCTATTGTACTGTACTATACTGTACTGTACTCTATTGTACTGTACTGTACCGTGTTTTATTGTACTGTACTCTATTCTACTGTACTCTACTGTACTGTACAGTGCTCTATTGTACTGTACTCTATTGTACTGTACTCTACTGTACTGTAATGTGTTCTATTGTACTGTACTGCAACCTAGTGTACTGTACTCTATTGTACTGTACTGTGTTCTATTGTACTCTACTCTATTGTACTGTACTGTGTTCTATTGTACCATACTGTACTCTAGTGTACTGTACTCTATTGTACTGTACTTTGTTCTATTGTACTCTACACTATTGTACTGTACTGTACTCTATTGTACTGTACTGTACTCTATTGTGCTTTACTGTACTCTACTGTACAGTGCTCTATTGTACTGTACTCTATTGTACTGTACTGTACCATACTCTACTGTACTGTACAGTGCTCTATTGTACTGTACTCTATTGTACTGTACAGTGCTCTATTGTACTGTGCTCTACTTTACTGTACTGTGTTCTATTGTACTGTACTCTATTGTAAAAATCGGTAATACAGACATTGTCATCCTGCAAGAAACCTGGCATAGAGGAGACGGACCCACTGGTTGCCCTCTAGGTTACAGAGAGCTGGTAGTCCCATCCACCAAACTACCAGGTGTGAAACAGGGAAGGGACTCAGGGGGTATGCTAATTTGGTATAGAGCAGACCTAACTCACTCCAATAAATTAATCAAAACAGGAACATTTTACTTTTGGCTATAAATTATCTTAAACTCTTCAGTCGACCCTCTACTTTTTCGAACATTCTGTTAAAAATCGCGCAACATTTCAGCCCCATGCTACTCAGGCCAGGAATATAGTATATGCATATGATTAGTATGTGTGGATAGAAAACACTCAGACGTTTATAAAACTGGTTAAATCACGGCGGTGACTATAACAGAACGTGCGTTTCATCGAAAAGTGCAAGAAAATCTGATCACTGAAAATGGAAATAAATATCCTTGCGCTACTTCCAGGAATTGTTCAAAGTGAACCGAATTACATGAGGCCGAGGTTGCAGTGCCTACAGCTTCCACACAATGTCTAGAGCCTTGTCATTTGATTCGGCTTTGATTCTTGGTCAAACCGAATCAAGGGAACCGATTCCCTCCGGTCTCCGACCGGATATTTTGGTTGAGAGTTACACAGACATTTTTTCCAGACGGACAGCTAAAGAGGATACTTCGCCTCGTGATCAATTTGATCGCTTATTAACGTTTAATAATACCTAAAGTTGCATTACAAAAGTATTTCGAAGTGTTTTGTGAAAGTTTATCGTCGACTTTTTGAATTTAAAAAAATGACGTTACGTTATGAAACGCTATTCTTTTTAGTTTATCACACAGTCTTCATACATCGATATCTAGGCTATATATGGACCGATTTAATCTAAAAAAGACCCAATGGTGATTATGGGACATATAGGAGTGCCAACAAAGAAGATGGTCAAAGGTAATGAATGTTTTATATTTTATTTGTGCGGTTTGTGTAGCGATGACTATGCTAATTATTTTGTTTACGTCCCCTGCGGGTCTTTTGGAGTGTTACATGCTATCAGATAATAGCTTCTCATGCTTTCGCCGAAAAGCATTTTAAAAATCTGACTTGTTGCCTGGATTCACAACGAGTGTAGCTTGAATTCAATACCCTGCATGTGTATTTTAATGAACGTTTGAGTTTTAACTAATACTATTAGCATTTAGCATAGCGCATTTGCATTTCCAGAACTCTAGATGGGACGCCTGCGTGCCAGGTAGGAGCAAGAGGTTAACAGAGAAAAATGTCCTCCTGTGTGCTACCTATATCCCCCCACTAGAATCCCCATACTTTAATGAAGACAGCTTCTCCATCCTGGAGGGGGAAATCAATCATTTCCAGGCCCAGGGACATGTACTAGTCTTTGGCGACCTAAATGCCAGAACCGGACAAGAACCTGACACCCTCAGCACACAGGGGGACAAACACCTGCCTGCAGGTAACAGCATTCCCTCCCCCATATTCCTCCCTAGGCACAACTATGACAACATAACCAACAAAAACGGGTCACAACTCCTGCAGCTCTGTCGCACGCTGGGTATGTACATAGTCAATGGTAGGCTTCTAGGGGACTCCTATGGTAGGCACACCTACAGCTCATCTCTTGGCAGTAGTACTGTAGACTACTTTATCACTGACCTCAACCCAGAGTCTCTCAGAGCGTTCACAGTCAGCCCACTGACACCCCTATCAGACCACAGCAAAATCACAGTCAACTTGAACAGAGCAATACTCAATCATGAGGCATCAAAGCCAAAGGAACTGAGTAACACTAAGAAATGCTATAGATGGAAGGAATGCAGTTTGGAAACCTACCAAAAAACAATTAGGCAACAACAAATTCAATCCCTTTTAGACAATTTCCTGGGTAAAACATCCCGCTGTAATAGTGAAGGTGTAAACTTGGCAGTAGAAAATCTTAACAGTATATTTGATTGATCTCTCAGCTTCCATTTCAAATCTAAAAATCTCAAATAGAAAACCGAAGAAAATGAACAACAATGACAAATTATTTGATGAAGAATGCAAAAATCTAAGAAAGAAATTGAAAAACATGTCCAACCAAAAACATAGAGACCCGGAAAACCAGAGTCTACGCCTTCACTATGGTGAATCACTAAAGCAATACAGAAATACACTACGGAAAAAGAAGGAACAGCACATCAGAAATCAGCTCAATGTAAATTAAGAATCCATAGACTCTAACCACTTATGGGAAAATTGGAAAACACTAAACAAACAACAACACAAAGAATTATCTTTCCAAAAATGGAGATGTATGGGTAAACCACTTCTCCAATCTTTTTGGCTCTATAACAAAGAATAAAGAGCAAAATCATATACAGGATCAAATACAAATCTTAGAATCAACTATTAAAGACCAGAACCAACTGGATTCTCCAATTACCTTGAATGAGCTACAGGACAAAATAAAAAACCCTCCAACCCAAAAAGGCATGTGGTGTTGATGGTATCCTTAATGAAATGATCAAATATACAGACAATAAATTCCAATTGTCTACACTAAAACTCTTCAACAACATCCTTAGCTCTGGCATCTTCCTCAATATTTGGAACCAAGGACTGATCACCCCAATCCACAAAAGTGGAGACAAATTTGACCCCAATAACTACCGTGGGATATGCGTCAACAGCAACCTTGGGAAAATCCTCTGCATTATCATTAACAGCAGACTCATTTACATTTTACATTTAAGTCATTTAGCAGACGCTCTTATCCAGAGCGAGAGACTCGTACATTTCCTCAATGAAAACAATGTACTGAGCAAATGTCAAATTGGCTTTTTACCAAATTACCGTACAACAGACCATGTATTCACCCTGCACACCCTAATTTACAACCAAACAAACCAAAACAAAGGCAAAGTCTTCTCATGCTTTGTTGATTTCAAAAAAGCCTTCGACTCAATTTGGCATGAGGGTCTGCTATACAAACTGATGGAAAGTGGTGTTGGGGGTAAAACATAGAAATAAAAGAGAGCCGCACACTCTAGGAGCTCAGATGCAAAAATGTAATACCAACGTTTCAACAGCCAAGCTGTCTTCATCAGGGTATAATCACAAACACTGCGGGATGACTCGTTTATATAGTGTCAAAAGACACAGGTGACTGTAATCATGGCCAGGAGTGGCCTAATTTCATTGGTTAATAAACAAATATTAAAATGTCATACAAAGAACAGCATGCAAACAAATGGATAGCATACGATCATAGATTAATTTGACTATACAAGTTTACAAACAATTATAATGGCAAAGTCACAATAATCACAAGAATGGCTGGTAATACATAAGACATTATAAAGTCCATGTCGACAAACAACAAGTGTGCGTTTAAATTGGCAAAAAAGACACACATTTCTTCCCACAGGGCAGTGGGGTGAGACAGGGTAGCAGCTTAAGCCCCACCCTCTTCAACATATATATCAACGAATTGGCACGGGCACGAGAAAGGTCTGCAGCACCCAGCCTCAACCTACTAGAATCTGAAGTCAAATGTCTACTGTTTGCTGATGATCTGGTGCTCCTGTCACCAACCAAGGAGGGCCTACAATAGCACCTAGATCTTCTGTACAGATTCTGTCAGACATGGGCCCTGACAGTAAATCTCAGTAAGACCAAAATAATGGTGTTCCAAAAAAGGTCCAGTCGCCAGGACCACAAATACAAATTCCATCTAGACACCATTGCCCTAGAGCACACAAACAACTATTCATACCTTGGCCTAAACATCAGCACCAAAGGTAACTTTCACAAAGCTGTGAAAGATCTGAGAGACAAGGCAAGAAGGGCATTCTATGCGATCAAAAGGAACATAAAATTCAACATACCAATTAGGATCTGGCTAAAAATACTTGAATCTGTCATGTTTTGTCTTATATTGTCTTGTCATTATGCTTTCCCTTCTGTTCGTTTCCCCCTGCTGGTCTTATTAGGTTCGTTCCCTTTTTCTATCCCTCTCTCTCCCCCTCCCTCTCTCTCCTCTCTCTATCGTTCCGTTCCTGCTCCCAGCTGTTCCTCATTCTCCTACTCACTCATTTAGTCTTTTCACACCTGTTCCCTATCTTGTTCTCTGATTAGAGTCCCTATTTCTCCCCTTGTTTTCCGTTTCTGTCCTGTCGGATCCTTGTATGATGTTCGCTGTGCTGTGTCGTTGTCTCGCCCTGTCGTGTCTTGTCTCCTTCAGATGCTGCGTGTGAGCAGGTGTCTGAGTCTGCTACGGTCGGTGCCTTCCCGAGGCAACCTGCAGTTAATGGTCGAGTCTCCAGTCTGTCCTCGCCACTACGAGTGGATTTAAGTTTTTTCATGTTTTGTTTTCTGCTTTGATTGTCCAGGAGTATTGCTCTTATCCTTTACTGGAATAAAGACTCTGTTTTCGCCAAGTCGCTTTTGGGTCCTCATTCACCTGCATAACAGAAGGATCCGACCAAGAATGGACCCAGCGACTACGGATTCTCGTAACACTGCCGTCGAGATCCAGGGAGCTATGCTCGGCAGACACGAGCAGGAATTGTCTGCTGCTCGTCATGCCGTTGAGACCCTGGCCGCTCAGGTTTCCGACCTCTCTGGACAGTTCCAGAGTCATCGTCTCGTGCCACCATCTACTTCCTGGTCTGCCGAGTCTCCGGAACCTAGGGTTAATAACCCACCTTGTTACTCCGGGCAGCCCACTGAGTGCCGCTCCTTTCTCACCCAGTGTGATATTGTGTTCTCTCTCCAACCCAACACATACTCTAGAGAGAGAGCTCGGGTTGCGTACGTCATATCACTCCTTACTGGCCGGGCTCGAGAGTGGGGCACAGCTATCTGGGAGGCAAGGGCTGATTGTTCTAACAATTACCTGAACTTTAAAGAGGAGATGATACGGGTTTTTGATCGTTCAGTTTTTGGTAGGGAGGCTTCTAGGGCCCTGGCTTCCCTATGTCAAGGTGATCGATCCATAACGGATTACTCTATAGAGTTTCGCACCCTTGCTGCCTCTAGTGACTGGAACGAGCCGGCGCTGCTCGCTCGTTTTCTGGAGGGACTCCACACAGAGGTTAAGGATGAGATTCTCTCCCGGGAGGTTCCTTCCAGTGTGGACTCTTTGATTGCACTCGCCATCCGCATAGAACGACGGGTAGATCTTCGTCACCGAGCTCGTGGAAGAGAGCTCGCGTTAACGGTGTTCCCCCTCTCGGCATTGCAACCATCTCCTCCCTCCGGCTCAGAGACTGAGCCCATGCAGCTGGGAGGTATTCGCATCTCGACTAAGGAGAGGGAACGGAGGATCACCAACCGCCTGTGCCTCTATTGCGGACTTGCTGGACATTTTGTCAATTCATGTCCAGTAAAAGGCCAGAGCTCATCAGTAAGCGGAGGGCTACTGGTGAGCGCTACTACTCAGGTCTCTCCATCAAGATCCTGTACTACTATGTCGGTCCATCTACGCTGGACCGGTTCGGCTGCTACATGCAGTGCCTTGATAGACTCTGGGGCTGAGGGTTGTTTTATGGACGAAGCATGGGTTCGGAAACATGACATTCCTTTCAGACAGTTAGGGAAGCCTACGCCCATGTTCGCCTTAGATGGTAGTCATCTCCCCAGTATCAGATATGAGACACTACCTTTAACCCTCACAGTATCTGGTAACCACAGTGAGACTATTTCCTTTTTGATTTTTCGTTCACCTTTTACACCTCTTGTTTTGGGTCATCCCTGGCTAGTATGTCATAATCCTTCTATTAATTGGTCTTGTAATTCTATCCTATCCTGGAACGTTTCTTGTCATGTGAAGTGTTTAATGTCTGCTATCCCTCCTGTTTCTTCTGTCCCCTCTTCTCAGGAGGAACCTGGTGATTTGACAGGAGTGCCGGAGGAATATCATGGTCTGCGCACGGTCTTCAGTCGGTCCAGAGCCAACTCCCTTCCTCCTCACCGGTCGTATGATTGTAGTATTGATCTCCTTCCGGGGACCACTCCCCCTCGGGGTAGACTATACTCTCTGTCGGCTCCCGAACGTAAGGCTCTAGAGGATTATTTGTCTGTGTCTCTTGACGCCGGCACCGTAGTGCCTTCTTCCTCTCCTGCCGGGGCGGGGTTTTTTTTTGTTAAGAAGAAAGACGGTACTCTGCGCCCCTGCGTGGATTATCGAGGGCTGAATGACATAACGGTTAAGAATCGTTATCCGCTTCCCCTTATGTCATCAGCCTTCGAGATTCTGCAGGGAGCCAGGTTCTTTACTAAGTTGGACCTTCGTAACGCTTACCATCTCGTGCGCATCAGAGAGGGGGACGAGTGGAAAATGGCGTTTAACACTCCGTTAGGGCATTTTGAGTACCGGGTTCTGCCGTTTGGTCTCGCTAATGCTCCAGCTGTTTTTCAGGCATTAGTTAATGATGTACTGAGAGACATGCTGAACATCTTTGTTTTTGTATACCTTGACGATATCCTGATTTTTTCACCGTCACTCGAGATTCATGTTCAGCACGTTCGACGTGTACTCCAGCGCCTTTTAGAGAATTGTCTCTACGTGAAGGCTGAGAAGTGCTCCTTTCATGTCTCCTCCGTCACTTTTCTCAGTTCTGTTATTTCCGCTGAAGGCATTCAGATGGATCCCGCTAAGGTCCAGGCTGTCAGTGATTGGCCCGTTCCAAGGTCACGTGTCGAGTTGCAGCGCTTTCTAGGTTTCGCTAATTTCTATCGGCGTTTCATTCGTAATTTCGGTCAAGTTGCTGCCCCTCTCACAGCTCTTACTTCTGTCAAGACGTGCTTTAAGTGGTCCGGTTCCGCCCAGGGAGCTTTTGATCTCCTCAAGAAACGTTTTACGTCCGCTCCTATCCTCGTTACTCCTGACGTCACTAAACAATTCATTGTCGAGGTTGACGCTTCAGAGGTGGGCGTGGGAGCCATTCTATCCCAGCGCTTCCAGTCTGACAATAAGGTTCATCCTTGCGCTTATTTTTCTCATCACCTGTCGCCATCGGAACGCAACTATGATGTGGGTAACCGCGAACTGCTCGCCATCCGCTTAGCCCTAGGCGAATGGCGACAGTGGTTGGAGGGGGCGACCATTCCTTTTGTCGTTTGGACTGACCATAAGAACCTTGAGTACATCCGTTCTGCCAAACGACTTAATGCACGTCAAGCTCGTTGGGCGTTGTTTTTCGCTCGTTTCGAGTTTGTGATTTCTTATCGTCCAGGTAATAAGAACACCAAGCCTGATGCCTTATCCCGTCTCTTTAGTTCTTCTGTGGCTTCTACTGATCCCGAGGGGATTCTTCCTTATGGGCGTGTTGTCGGGTTGACAGTCTGGGGAATTGAGAGACAGGTTAAGCAAGCACTCACTCACACTGCGTCGCCGCGCGCTTGTCCTAGTAACCTTCTTTTCGTTCCTGTTTCTACTCGTCTGGCTGTTCTTCAGTGGGCTCACTCTGCCAAGTTAGCTGGCCATCCCGGCGTTCGAGGTACTCTTGCTTCTATTCGCCAGCGCTTTTGGTGGCCTACTCAGGAGCGTGACACGCGCCGTTTCGTGGCTGCTTGTTCGGACTGCGCGCAGACTAAGTCAGGTAACTCTCCTCCTGCCGGTCGTCTCAGACCGCTTCCCATTCCTTCTCGACCATGGTCTCACATCGCCTTAGACTTCATTACCGGTCTGCCTTTGTCTGCGGGGAAGACTGTGATTCTTACGGTTGTCGATAGGTTCTCTAAGGCGGCACATTTCATTCCTCTCGCTAAGCTTCCTTCCGCTAAGGAGACGGCACAAATCATCATCGAGAATGTGTTCAGAATTCATGGCCTCCCGTTAGACGCCGTTTCAGACAGAGGTCCGCAATTCACGTCACAGTTTTGGAGGGAGTTCTGTCGTTTGATTGGTGCTTCCGTCAGTCTCTCTTCCGGGTTTCATCCCCAGTCTAACGGTCAAGCAGAAAGGGCCAATCAGACGATTGGTCGCATACTACGCAGCCTTTCTTTTAGAAACCCTGCGTCTTGGGCAGAACAGCTCCCCTGGGCAGAATACGCTCACAACTCGCTTCCTTCGTCTGCTACCGGGTTATCTCCGTTTCAGAGTAGTCTGGGTTACCAGCCTCCTCTGTTCTCGTCCCAGCTTGCCGAGTCCAGCGTTCCCTCCGCTCAGGCGTTTGTCCAACGTTGTGAGCGCACCTGGAGGAGGGTGAGGTCTGCACTTTGCCGTTACAGGGCGCAGACTGTGAGAGCCGCCAATAAACGTAGGATTAAGAGTCCTAGGTATTGTTGCGGCCAGAGAGTGTGGCTTTCCACTCGTAACCTTCCCCTTACGGCAGCTTCTCGTAAGTTGACTCCGCGGTTCATTGGTCCGTTCCGTGTCTCCCAGGTCGTCAATCCTGTCGCTGTGCGACTGCTTCTTCCGCGACATCTTCGTCGCGTCCATCCTGTCTTCCATGTCTCCTGTGTCAAGCCCTTTCTTCGCACCCCCATTCGTCTCCCCCCCCCCCGTCCTTGTCGAGGGCGCACCTATTTACAAGGTACGTAGGATCATGGACATGCGTTCTCGGGGACGTGGTCACCAATACTTAGTGGATTGGGAGGGTTACGGTCCTGAGGAGAGGAGTTGGGTTCCATCTCGGGACGTGCTGGACCGTTCGCTGATTGATGATTTCCTCCGTTGCCGCCAGGATTCCTCCTCGAGTGCGCCAGGAGGCGCTCGGTGAGTGGGGGGGTACTGTCATGTTTTGTCTTATATTGTCTTGTCATTATGCTTTCCCTTCTGTTCGTTTCCCCCTGCTGGTCTTATTAGGTTCGTTCCCTTTTTCTATCCCTCTCTCTCCCCCTCCCTCTCTCTCCTCTCTCTATCGTTCCGTTCCTGCTCCCAGCTGTTCCTCATTCTCCTACTCACTCATTTAGTCTTTTCACACCTGTTCCCTATCTTGTCCTCTGATTAGAGTCCCTATTTCTCCCCTTGTTTTCCGTTTCTGTCCTGTCGGATCCTTGTATGATGTTCGCTGTGCTGTGTCGTTGTCTCGCCCTGTCGTGTCTTGTCTCCTTCAGATGCTGCGTGTGAGCAGGTGTCTGAGTCTGCTACGGTCGGTGCCTTCCCGAGGCAACCTGCAGTTAATGGTCGAGTCTCCAGTCTGTCCTCGCCACTACGAGTGGATTTAAGTTTTTTCATGTTTTGTTTTCTGCTTTGATTGTCCAGGAGTATTGCTCTTATCCTTTACTGGAATAAAGACTCTGTTTTCGCCAAGTCGCTTTTGGGTCCTCATTCACCTGCATAACAGAATCAGTCATAGAGCCCATTGCCCTTTGTGGTTGTGAGGTCTGGGGTCCGCTCACCAACCAAAATTTCACAAAATGGGACAAACACCAAATTGAGACTCTATATGCAGAATTCTGCAAACATATCCTCTGTGTACAACGAAGAACACCAAATAATGCATGCAGAGCAGAATTAAGCCGATACCCACTAATTATCAAAATCCAGAAAAGAGATTTAAAAATAAATATTGACCACAAAATCAAATTTTGCCATGGCCATCAGACTCCGGGCTTGAACCCCATTGAAAACAACCACCTAAAAGGAAGAGATTCCCAAACCTTCCATAACAAAGCCAGAGAGATGAACCTGGAGAAGAGTCCCCTAAGCAAGCTGGTCCAGGGGTTCTGTTCACAAACACAAACACACCCCACAGAGCCCCAGGACAGCAGCACAATTATACCCAACCAAATCATGAGAAAACAAAAAGATAATTACTTGACACATTGGAAAGTATTAACAAAAAAACAAAGCAAACTAGAATGCTATTTGTCCCTAAACAGAGAGAACACAGTGGCAGAATGCCTGACCACTGTGACTGACCCAAACTGAAGGAAAGCTTTGACTATGTACAGACTCAGTGAGCATAGCTTTGCTATTGAGAAAGGCCACCGTAGGCAGTCATGGTTCTCAAGAGAAGACAGGCTATGTGTACACTGCCAACAACATGAGGTGAGAACTGAGCTGCACTTCCTAACCTCCTGTCAAATGTATGACCATATTAGAGACACATATTTCCCTCAGATTACACAGATCAACAAAGAATTTGAAAACAAACCCATATCTACTGGGTGAAATTCCACAGTGGGCCATCACAGCAGCAAGATTTGTGACCTGTTGCCACAAGAAAAGGGCAACCAGTGAAGAACAAACACCATTGTAAATACAACCCATATTTATGCTTATTTATTTATATTATATATAAATAATATGACATTTGTAATGTCTTTATTGTTTTGAAACTTCTGTATGTGTAATGTTTACTGTTAATTTTTATTGTTTATTTCACTTTTGTATATTATCTATCTCACTTGCTTTGGCAATGTTAACACGTTTCCCATGCCAATAAAGCCCCTTGAATTGAATTCAGAGAGAGAGAGAGAGAGAGAGAGAGAGAGAGAGAGAGAGAGAGAGAGAGAGAGAGAGAGAGAGAGAGAGAGAGAGAGAGAGAGAGAGAGAGAGAGAGAGAGGAGCCACAAGGAGAGAGAGAGAGAGAGAGAAGAGACACCGGGAGAGAGAGAGAAGAAACACAGGGAGAGAGAATGAAGAAACATAGGGGGAGAGAGAGAGAGAGAGGTAGGGGGATGTCCAGACAGTTTTAACACTTTCACTTTGACCACCAGACGACAGAAAGAGAAAGAAATCCGTTATGAGCTGAACACTACATAGCGGAAGAGAGGACAGTAGCAGGAGACACACGTGTGCTTTGTGACTATTATGAATTACCATTGTAGCCAATTCAGTAGTAGTCATTCTGTTATGGAGTTTTTGGTCATTCTGTTACCTATATGGTAACAGAATGACAAGAAATATTATATTTCAGTTATGCTAAACTAAATGTAAATGTTGATATTAGTTGGCAGGGGTCTTATTGTGTTTTGATGTGTTTCTAATACCCTTTAAGACTTGTTCTACCCCATTTCCATCTGTTTGACTAGAAATCAAAGCCTTTGCTTATTCCTCATTTTTAGGATGGAAAATGGTGGAACATTTTATATTCACCTTAATTTCTCTTAGCTTTCATTTGACACCACATTTGATGTGCTCCTATGACCTTGACATGTTAGCGCTCACAGAGCTTTCTACATGGAAATGCCTGTATACTTACAGGAACTCTCATTGACGTTCATCTATTCATAATACAGATGAACCATAGTATACAGCTGGCACGTCCAACACTAGAAATATTGTAACATGAATTAGCCTAGTAAAGTCATTATGCTATATCAGCCATATTACACATTGTCTAGACCACCTCCACACAAACTCACTGACTTAACTAAAAGGGGTTATAACCAGAAGGTGGAATTATACATTTGTTCATAATATGACCCAAAACCTTGGGCATTTCTTTGATGACTTAAATTCTGGCACGTGCTCACTGCGTGTCATGACACATTTGGGCCGTCCTCTGACCGCTTGCAGTGGGTGTTCAGAGTTGTTATTTCATGCCCATCGGAAGTTTCCAGAACAAAAGCCAATGGACAAATATGGGCATGTTTGGTGAAAGATGAGGACATTGGTTGAATCATATGGGACTTGTCTTGCATTCTTGTTATCCGTATCTCTGCTGAAAATCTACAATCCACAAGCTTTCTACATGACATCTCTTTGTGCACTAAAGAGAAGTGCAGGCTTTTCCCACTCAGGTGAAAGAAAAACAGTAACTTGTTTGACGATATCAGTTACTGATAGGGATCTCTCAAGGATAATCCAAGCAGGCATTCTGCCCACAACTAACATATAGGTCATGTGTTATGGTGTTCTCTTAACTGCTACTACCGGGACATCGCACTGGGTACGGACGTCAATGCAACATCTATTCCACGTTGGTTCAAAGTCATTTCATTGAAATGACGTGGAAACAACACTGATTCAACCAGTGTGTACCCAGTGGGATGCTTCAGTGTCCTACACTAACAAGCTAATCCTGATTGGAGATTCTCTCTTTGTCTGCCTCTGGAGAATCTCTCTTTGTCTGTCATTGGAGATTCTCTCTTTGTCTGTCATTGGAGATTCTCTCTTTGTCTGTCATTGGAGAATCTCTCTTTGTCTGTCATTGGAGATTCTCTCTTTGTCTGTCATTGGAGATTCTCTCTGTCTGTCATTGGAGATTCTCTCTTTGTCTGTCATTAGAGATTCTCTCTTTGTCTGTCATTGGAGATTCTCTCTTTGTCTGTCATTGGAGATTCTCTCTTTGTCTGTCATTGGAGATTCTCTGTCTGTCATTGGAGAATCTCGCTTTGTCTGTCATTGGAGATTCTCTCTTTGTCTGTCATTGGAGATTCTCTCTTTGTCTGTCATTGGAGATTCTCTGTCTGTCATTGGAGAATCTCGCTTTGTCTGTCATTGGAGATTCTCTCTTTGTCTGTCATTGGAGATTCTCTCTTTGTCTGTCTCTGGAGAATCTCTCTTTGTCTGTCATTGGAGATTCTCTCTTTGTCTGTCATTGGAGAATCTCGCTTTGTCTGTCATTGGAGATTCTCTCTTTGTCTTTCATTGGAGATTCTCTCTTTGTCTGTCATTGGAGATTCTCTCTTTGTCTGTCATTGGAGATTCTCTCTTTGTCTGTCATTGGAGATTCTCTCTTTGTCTGTCATTGGAGATTCTCTCTTTGTCTGTCATTGGAGAATCTCGCTTTGTCTGTCATTGGAGATTCTCTCTTTGTCTGTCTCTGGAGAATATCTCTTTGTCTGTCATTGGAGAATCTATCTTTGTCTGTCATTGGAGATTCTCTCTTTGTCTGTCTCTGGAGAATCTCTCTTTGTCTGTCATTGGAGAATCTATCTTTGTCTGTCATTGGAGATTCTCTCTTTGTCTGTCATTGGAGATTCTCTCTTTGTCTGTCATTGGAGATTCTCTCTTTGTCTGCCTCTGGAGATTCTCTCTTTCTGCCTCTGGAGATGCTCTCTTTCTGCCTCTGGAGATTCTCTCTTTCTGCCTCTGGAGATTCTCTCTTTCTGCCTCTGGAGATTCTCTCTTTTTGTCTCTGGATATTCTCTCTTTGTCTGTCTCTGGAAATTCTCTCTTTCTGCCTCTGGAGATTCTCTCTTTCTGTCTCTGGATATTTCCTCTTTGTCTGTCTCTGGAAATTCTCTCTTTCTGCCTCTGGAGATTCTCTCTTTTTCTCACTGTGGATATTCTCTCTCTCTCTTGTTCTCTCTCTCTCTACTGGTCTCTCGCCCTCTAATGGTCTTTCTCTCTCATGGTCTCACTCTCTCTCCTAGTCTCTCTCTCCCTCTCTCTCTCTTCTCTCTCTCTCTCTCTTTCTCTCCATGCCTCTTCGAGTCTGTAGCCTGCCATGCGGGTGACAGGGAACTCGCAGCGAGACACTGATTACCCCCACCACATATACAGCCTGGATGTCCAGTAGATTACCCCCACCACATATACAGCCTGGATGTCCAGTAGATTACCCCCACCACATATACAGCCTGGATGTCCAGTAGATTACCCCCACCACATATACAGCCTGGATGTCCAGTAGATTACCCCCACCACATATACAGCCTGGATGTCCAGTAGATTACCCCCACCACATATACAGCCTGGATGTCCAGTAGATTACTCCCACCACATATACAGCCTGGACGTCCAGTAGATTACCCCCACCACATATACAGCCTGGATGTCCCGTAGATTACCCCCACCACATATAAAGCCTGGATGTCCAGTAGATTACCCCCACCACATATACAGCCTGGATGTCCAGTAGATTACCCCCACCACATATACAGCCTAGACATCCAGTAGATTACCGACACCACATATACAGCCTGGATGTCCAGTAGGTCTGTACGGCTAGTAAACAGCCTGGATGTCCAGTAGGTCTGTACGGCCAGTAAACAGCTGGCTCTTCCACCTCTGCAGTGCAGCCGTAGCTCTCTCTATCACACTGACCTCCAGCT